>NC_092350.1:52120615-52153626 GCF_963676685.1 Mytilus edulis
GTGCTTTTAGCTAAGATGTCAAAGAACAATTGTATGAAATATTTAATCGCCGAAAATCTCTTGAGACAAGTAGTTTAGATTTCCCAAATGGCAAAAGTCGTAGGGATATTGTTTGTCATCAATACGTAGTACAACTACGTCAGTAGTCTATTATATAATAAGTTCAACTGTTCATGCTGTTGGCGGCAATTTCAAATTAAAAAAAAATTCGTAGCTTTTCAATTTGGAAGCAGGTGTGCAAATTGGTGGTCCGAGGTCTGCGACCTTCCACTTTTGCAAGCGGAATTTCGACTAGGATAGTTGGTTTCTAGCTACGTCCGACGTAGTCACCTTCCACTTGAAAGAAAATAAGAAATTACTTTGCAAACCTTCCATGCAAGTCACCAAAGTCTCCACTTAAACGAGCTAAAAACTTATTTTTATCATTATTATTCATGACAGCGATGTTCATTTTGTTCAACCGCTAGCTTTATACAGAAAATCGCCGACAAATATTGTATAAATTCGAGTAAAATCGTATCTGATTGACAAAAACAACATTGTAAACAAATAACAATGGCGGCCGTGAAGACAAAATTTTACAATATCGGATCCGATTCCAGAAGCGGATAAGGATAATTCCGGGTTTGGCGATCAATTACAAAATAAATCAAAGCAGGTGAAAAAATAAATCTATGCATGGTAAATGAATATAAACACTAGAATTGTAAACCAAAAGATATATGTAAAAGAAAGAAAAGGCAGGAAAATATTTTATACAGAAACTCAAAATTACTTTTTGACAAATTTTAATTCAAAAATCCAATACAACGTGAACGTGACAGCTGGGAACAGTATATCTAACAATATACATGTTCATGGTCAGTCTAAATTTTCTTTATCAGTGATAAGGCAGCAACCATTTGATTTTCTGGGGGGTGGGGGGGCTATTGTTTTTTTTTCTGGACAAATTTTTTTTTCGCCTGCGGCGAAAAACAATCTATTTTTTTCGCGACAAATCGAAAACAATTTTTTTCTTTCAATTTTAGCATTACATATAGTGACAGCTGAGGGTGAAACAAACAATTTTTTTTCTCAGAATCAAAAACAAATTATTTTTTTCTCCAAAAACTGGAAACAAACTTTTTTTTCAAAAAAAAAAACCATAGCCCCCCCCCCCCCCCCCCCCCAGAAAATCAAATGGTTGCTGCCTAAATGATGATAATGCATGTGAGATGCTTTTAAAGTGTAAACATATTACTGCAATTTCGAAGGGTTATTTGTTTTTCTCAATTTTGAAGGGTTAATTAAAGTAGCTGAAAGTTTCTTTCTTTATTTTTACAAATAATACAACTATATTATATATACCTAAATGTAAGTAAATCCAATGATATATAGGTGGCATTCTTTGGGCAACTCTACCCCCTCCTGTTTGATAACTTGGAAACGGTCGAGCTCCCCATCCCTAAACCATATGAGGGGCAGATCCAGGATTTTAGGTTAGGAGGGGCGCAAACTTAAATTTTCGACGAGCAGAGCGAGGCTAAAAAAAATTTGAGGTAACATTATCGGAATATTCTTTATTAAGCTGAGAACAACCCATGCTTTGCAAATTTAAGGGGGGTGCAAGCCCGCAACCCCCCCCCCCCCCCCCCGCCTGAATCCGCCCCTGCATATATTCAAGTATAGGACAATATAATAAATAAAATGAAATATAGGGGGAGTCCCTGGAGTTACCCAACCCCCTCCTGTTTGAGAACTTGGAAACGGTCGAGATCCACACCCCTTAACCATATATATTCATGTTTGTGACAATATGAAAAATCAAATGAAATATAGGAAGAGTCGCTGGGGGTCACCCCACCCTTCCTGTTTTAGAATTTGAAACCCGTTGAGATCGCCACCCCTTAACTATATATTCATGTACAGTACAATATAACAATTCAAATGAAAGATAGGGGGAGTCCCTGAGGTCACTGTACACCCTTCTGTTTGAGAACTTGGAAATGGTCAAGATCCTTACCCCTAAACCATATATACTCATGTATGGGACAATATAACAAATCAAATAAAATATAGGGGAAGTCCCTGTGGTCACCCCAACCCTCCTGTTTGAGAACGTGGAAACGATTGAGATCCCCACACCAAAACAATATATACTCATGTATGGACCAATATAACTAATTAAATGAAATATAGGTGGAGTCCCTCGGGTCACCCTACCCCTCCTGTTTGAGAACTTGGAAACCAATGAGATCTCCACCCCTAAACCATATATATTCATGTATGGGACAATATAACAAATAAAATGAAATGTAGGGGAAGTCCCTAGGGTCACCCTACCCCCAGTGGCGGATCCAGAAATCTTCATAAGTGTGGGCCCGCTGACTGACCTAAGAGGGGGCCCGCTCCAGTCACGCTTCAGTGATTCCCTATATAAGCAACCAATTTTTTTCCCAAATCCTCTGCCTACCCCTACCTGTTTGTGAACTTGAAAACCGTTGAGATCCCCACCCCTAAATTATATATATTCATATGTATGGGACAAAATAACAAATCATTTACATTTACTATAGGCAGGTCAGTCAGACCTCACCTTTGATCCCTGTTGTAGTGAACATTTGTCTGATTCGTGTCTCATAACTTTTGTACTATAGAACACAAACTCAGTTTTCCTTCCAGGGAAACCAGTCCATTCATACTATTACATGTTCATACTAAGTCAACTTGAACTTCTAGCAGTCAAATAAAACCAAGGTTAACTACCAAGTAGAACAACTGCAATCATTGGGAACTTGTACCACTGCAGACTCACCATAAAAAAATATACATTGATATATGCATTGCTTTTGCAACCTTGATAACATATAAATTATTTGCCTTAATAAATAAATCATTAGATAAACATGGATGTACTATATATGAATGTTTAATGTTGAGGCAACATTGCCACAGTTTTCATAATTATGGTTGCCTTGGTTTTTGGTTAACTGCCTTCAGCGCTTACAGCGCTTTGATTATTATATTTGGACAAAATTAAGTAAGTAAATTGTAAACTCTCGACGAAAACTACTTTCCTCCGCTCTCAGCGGGAAATTGTAACTGCTTTCGGGTTGCAATAATCTTGATATTGGAAGAAAATCTAGCCACTAATGAGTCAATGTTACCTGAATTGTTAATAGACACTTGATTGGGGTGTTTGATCTTAAATGATGACGTATTACTCTTTTCTTTAAGTATGATTTGGGCAAAACTTAACGAGAAATTAAAAAAACAACAAAACAAAATACAGCAATACAAGATCAACAAAAAAGATTTTTTTAATGAACTCTATTCTGGTCCTAAATGTTGGAGAGTATTCATTGAATGAAACTGTATTGCATTAGCAAAAACATTGCTTTAGCAAAGTACAAGGTACACATGTATATACATATATGACAACTATAACAGGACACAGACCACAGAGAACAAATAGATAAATTAAATAATGCAGAAATAACTTATAATAATACACACATTTGTACAACGTATTAATTCATAATATGGTTAATGATGCACATATACCTAAGTGAGTGACATCAGCTTTTTAGAGTCTCTAGTTACGATCAATATGCTATCCTTTACATTAACGATAACTATTTTATTCTCTACTTTTATAGATATGCAAGATACACGTTAACAACGGAGGGCATACTCATTGATATATGAAAGAATACAGTTAACGTAAGAATTATTTTATATTTTATCAGATACCAGCTATATATGGGGTTTCTGTTCTAGAAGGAT
Source organism: Mytilus edulis (assembly GCF_963676685.1). Classification (NCBI taxonomy): domain Eukaryota; kingdom Metazoa; phylum Mollusca; class Bivalvia; order Mytilida; family Mytilidae; genus Mytilus; species Mytilus edulis. Next base: position 52,124,381 of record NC_092350.1, read on the forward strand.
ACTGCTAATCAATTTAATATCAAATATATTTTGTATTGTTGTCAAACATAATTTAATAAGTATGATGTTGTTTAAAGTCATATGAAACGAGAGACTAATAAAAAATAATGTTTATCCAATTCATGAACCAATGCATGTATATATCATAAACTTAGTCTTCTGTGCACGATTTTCTTTTCACGCAAACAAATCGTATTATCATCAATTATTTTTTTCTCTCTGTCTGTTAAGATGTGAAAATATCGCAGGAAATTATTTATCGTGTGTTGACGCCGTAGTTTACCGATTGTCACCTTATAGTAAACAATCAACAATAAAGCATGGATATTGAGCACGTGGATAACATGTACAATTTTTCTAAATATAGACAAATCAAAGAATTTTCTTCAGAAACAAGTATATGTACATAAATTTTATAACAAAAACTATTCGTTTAGTTATGAAAAAGATATGCATCATTTTTGTTTTAATTTAAGATTTCATATGACTTTAATGAAATATTTGTACAGAATATTCAGTTTATAATTTGATCTTTAAATTGATTTTTTTTGTAATATGATTATAAGTAATATTTATTGTAAGAAGTAAATAGATAATGCAAAATTAAAAGAAAAAATGGATCAAATCTGGCGACATCGCTTGGTAATCGTTGGCCCTTATTTTCCCAAATTTTTGGATTACAAATATTTGTACAACTTGAAGTAATTCTGTCTACTGTACAGTCTTCACGCTGAGTGGCAGCCCAGGCAGCCCAGGCTGGTAAAATTGCTCTCGGGCCTGTAAAAATCATATCTACAGGCCAACAGAATCTAACTAAAAATTTTCAAAAATTGAGCTCCGGGCCTGTAGATTTTGCAGTTCATTGTGAAGACTGCTGTATAATGCTATCCTTTGTTTAGTCGTCAGCAAGGCCGAGATATCCTCAGAAAATGATTAAATATTATGCTTAACAGCTCCAAACGACGTGACCAATCGAATTCAAACCGATGAAATCATTTATATAAGTTTCAATATAATATTTCTAAATCATTATGGTCAGAAGTAAAACATGCCGGCGAAGGTAGATTATAATTTGGTCGGTTAGTTTTGCCAGACTAAAAGAATACTGTTCACGATTGCAAAAATTAAAAGGGCTGCCAAGCTTCATTTAGTTAGTGAAGGATCAGTCTTTATACTTATAATATCGACCAATACTTTCATCCAAGACGCTAGTATAAGTAAACTAATATATTCATGCTAACCAATACTTACATTTATCAATATAAAATATAGAGATGTGGTATGGATGTTAATGAGACAACTGTCCACCATACACGACATGAAGTAGATGTTAGCAATATTCACCGTAAGACCTTCACCAATGAACAAAATTCATACTGTAAAGAAAGATATCAAAAGGCCCGAACAAGAGATAATGTTTAACAATTCAAACCGATAACCCGACGTATGCCCTTTCCTTCGAATAATAGAAATCATTCAAAATATACTCAGTAATTTTTTTTTATCTCTTAGAATGACGGACAGAAAATTGTGTTCTGGATGTTTACGAGATGATGAAGAAAACGAGGCTGAAGCATGGTGCAATGACTGCTTAGAAGAGGTATGTAAGACATGCGCAAAGGTACACAGAAAATTTAATCCGCCGCATAAAGTAATACCACTTCACCAGGTCAGTAATCTTAGTTCTTCTATTCTGAAAATCAGTAAAGACTGTGATGTCCATACCGACCAAAGGACCACTCTGTTCTGTACCCAGCATGACAAGGTCATCTGTGATCTTTGTTTGTCCGACAACCATAAAAACTGCGAATCAATAATTTCCATAGATCGAGCAGCAAAAGGCGTTAAAAGAGGGACCGCCCTTGCAGATCTTAAGAGTAGAATTAAACACTTAAACGAAATGTTCCCTGAATTGTTGAAGTGTCAAACTAAAGATGAAAAAGAGTTTGATAGGCAAAGAGATAAATTTCTCAAACAGATTTCTACCACCAGACAGCAGATTAACAAGCATCTAGATCAAATTGAAAAGGAAACGGTAGACGAATTGAACAAACAGTACAAATCAACCAAACAAAAAATGGATGAGGCAAAACATAAAACACAGAAAGGACTCGAGGCAGTAGCGACATGGATAAACGAATTGTCATCGATAGAAAGCATCAATAATGAAGGACTTTTATTTCAGACAATCAAAGTAATGGATAATAAAACACACATAGAAGAAATCAATATTAGCGAGCTCAATAAGAAACACAAAATAGAATTTGATCCATTTGATACAAATGATCTTCCCGTGGTACTTAAGTCTATAGGAAAGATTTCACTTGCAGAAAATCAAATGCACATACCCGCATTACAACACAATTTACAACAAATACAAGAACCAGTTAAGTCAATGGAAGGCGAAATACAACAAACTAATTCGTTTCTAACATCAGTTTTAGGATCAGATGTTGAAATTAGTAACGGTTGTTTTGTGTCCGGAAAGAGACTACTCTTGTCACATTACAAGTCACCACACATCTATGTATGTGGATATGATGGAAATGACGTAAACAGGATAACATTAGAACATAATCAATGGGATGTCGCTATGATCGACGATAATCAGGCAATAGTAACTTTACAAGATAAAGGATTCCAGATCTTAGATCTAACAACACTTACCTTAGGGAGATGTATCAGACCTGGAGGAAGAAGAGAATGCTATGTTGTGACATGTAGTAATGATCAGATATGGACGTCTGATGGAGCCAAAACTATAAGTCAGATTGATATCAGTGGTAGTATACTACGTAGTATAACAGCAAATAATATAATACGGGACTTTTGTATAGACAACAATGACAACATTTACTATACTACGGGCAGTACCAGCGACTATAACGTATACCGTATAATACATGACGGACAGGAGAGTATATACTTTAGTCATTCTGATCTCATTATGCCTTGGGGTATCGACGTATATGAAAAGGGTAATGTTTATGTAGGTGGACTGATGTCTCACAATATACACCGAATATCATCTGATGGAAAGGATCATCAAATCATACTTACAGAGAACGATGGAATAGAATATCCATGGAGTTTATGCTACAACAATGAAACAAAACAACTCCTCTTTGTCAACGATAATAAGACAAGTGTCGCCATGTATAATTTACCTTAGGTTTAGTTTCAATGCAGAGGATTTTATAAGTAGGACATATAACTTATATAAAAAGGGATAATTAATTTTGATTATTATGGGAATATTTTTTATTCATTGAAATAACAGCATTACGAAACAAAAATATGTAATGATTTCGGTGTGGTTTCTTTATCATTATACATGTTATAAGACAGTTTGATATTTACACTATTAGTTGGTCACTTGATATTCACCATAGTGTAAACATTGGTATGGATTGATGGTTTTCTGATGGAACTTACATTGTGTAAAGTGTAAGACTACATCTTTTTATATTTAGTTGTATTGTAAGGGTTTCTTGTTGAATTTTTGTTTGCCAATTAATTATTTTAAAATTAATATGCGTATGGTTCTTTTATTTGTGAGCATTTAATGTTATAGATTTGGATAATTATAGGTTTCATAGCCAGTCTGAATTGGATATCGTTTAATTTAATATTACAATACACGAGCCGTCCTCGAAAATGTCATTTCTATTTTTAAATAAGATAACGATGGTTTAATCAAAGAATCAATTTCAGGCAAAAACATAACAAACAAATATCTAATGTGGAAATAACGGCCACAGTTCACTTAGAATGACGAGGTCTGACATGATTACAGAATGCCGACATGATTGATTTAACTGACAAATCTGTGCACCATTGGTAGCAATGGATGCTCAAGTTCCTCAAGGTTCAGCCTAAAGAGAACGAGGGTTATGATCCCCAAATACGTCGGGTCTTATTCGCATCACCCCCTGGTTTCAGGGGAGTAAAGATTAACAGTTTCTATATCATAAAACTCTATATGCACACTGAATACATAGGCCATACTATGTATCATAAAACAGTCAAGCTCGAACTGGTACCAATTCAGAACCGGCCACTCAGGGTAGACATGAGATGGTCTCAACAGAACTTCCTGCGGTACCGCAGGAAAGTAAAAACCTAATATGATCCGACGTACAATTACGGGAAACGACCATAACCCCTTAATCTGGCCAGATCCCGACATCCTTTTTGACTGTGACGAACGATTTTATTACAAAATAATGAACAATTAGAATCAAGTAATCAAAATAAATGCTGCATGATTTTTATCCAAATAAAGTCAAAAGTTTAATGCATTCCAGGCAAAGAACTAATAGCAGGTAATGATAATTCCATTTTCACACTGCTGGTGTCTGAATATTTAGATAAAGGTGGTAGCCATTCATGAAAGTTAGCATTGACATATATAGTTCTCGAAAGTATGATTCAGCTAGCAAATCCATCGGTTTGTTTGTCTCCTCTTTTTTGTCCAAAAATTTATAGATCCGGCCTGTTCTGGTCATTCTGAAAAGATAAATAAAACAGCAGCAGACACAAGAATTGTTATTAGATGGCAGATTGCAAGGGGAGGTGGGTGGGTTTTTGAAACTTTTACATATCTACAAGATTGGCTTGTGCAATGTAATGCTGACGAGTCATGTGACGTTGATGTGCGGGATCCGAATGAGGCAGTAATCATTTCTCTTTAATTAAATTGGTTTATCTTATAAATGAGATAAACCGTATTAATCAAAGAATCAATTTCAGGCAAAAACATAACAAACAAATATCTAATGTGGAAATAACGGCCACAGTTCACTTAGAATGACGAGGTCTGACATGATTACAGAATGCCGACATGATTGATTTAACTGACAAATCTGTGCACTATTGGTAGCAATGGATACTCAAGTTCCTCAAGGTTCAGCCTAAAGAGAATGAGGGTTATGATCCCCAAATACGTCGGGTCTTATTCGCATCACCCCCTGGTTTCAGGGGAGTAAAGATTAACAGTTTCTATATCATAAAACTCTATATGCACACTGAATACATAGGCCATACTATGTATCATAAAACAGTCAAGCTCGAACTGGTACCAATTCAGAACCGGCCACTCAGGGTAGACATGAGATGGTCTCAACAGAACTTCCTGCGGTACCGCAGGAAAGAAAAAACCTAATATGATCCGACGTACAATTACGGGAAACGATCATAACCCCTTAATCTTGCCACTTGAGTGAGTCTATACACACTCATCAGAATCCCCCCCCCCCTTTTCCACAACCTAAAGGTTCATTTAAGTGAACTAGCTAAGAAGGCATAAGTCTTTGTTAATACGTTTGAATCTTGGACAATCATAGTTTTCCTTTTGCAATAGCTTTGTTATAATGGTGCTGTTATCCTTCCATAATATCCCCTCAGCTGCAGAGAGATTTGTTTTTGAAGATATCACTTCTATTATTGTATTATCCATGTTATATATATATATTTAAATCATCATAAAAACGCAATATTTTAGCAGTAATACATCCATCGATCAATGGGTTTACTAAAAGAGTTATCTCGCCTCAACCGGCTTAGTTGAACAAATTTATTCTAAAGCACATATGTTTGATACTTATACTTAAAATATTTTTAATATATATAATGCGATAAATCAGATAGTTTCTTCATAGAGATACACAGTCTAATAAATAAAATTGAACATCTGTGTACAAATTCAGAGATTTGGGTAATAACTAGACTGCATGATTGGTCACTGCAAAAGTACAATGCAAGATGGTGGTTACCATGAATCTACCCAATTGCTTTGTTAATCTGTAATAGGCACTAATATTAGTTTTCCATTCTCAATTTTATTATCGTCTACAAAGTTTACGAAAATACATTACCTGTATATATAATTTATGCTATTCTAGGCACCCCTTCAAAGTCGTGTACATTTGAATATATATTTAGTTTAAACAAGTAACGTGACCAATATTTTGAAAACCAACGGCAAGGATGTATTACGTACATTTAAAAAATAAACAAGAAGTGATTGTAACAGGATGCTGTTACGAAGTCTCCCAAACAAAGCTCCAATAACTCCCCATTCATATGGTCCCATGTTCATTTGATTTGATTTTTTGTCCCATACAAGAATATATATGACTTTACAAGATTATAGCACATTCTCAAATTGAACGGGGTGGGGACGACCCCCGGCACTTCCCTTTAATTTCATTTGATTAGCTTTATGGTCCCATACAAGAATATATATGGTTTAGGGGTGGAGATGTTGATCGTTTATAAGTTTTCAAACAAGAGGGGGTGGGGTGACCCCCTCTGGACTTCCCTTTTATTTCATTTCATTTGTTTTATTGTCCCCTACAAGAATATATATGGTTTAGGGGTGGGGATGTTGGCTGTTTACAAGTTTTCAAACAAGAGGGGTGGGGTGACGCCCTCTGGACTTCCCTTTTATTTCATTTTATTTGTTTTATTGTCCCCTACAAGAATATATATGGTTTAGGGGTGGGGATCTGGACCGTTTACAAGATAATAGTACATTCTCAAATTGAACGGGGTGGGGGTGACCCCCAGGAACTTCCATTTAATATCATGTGATTTGTTTTATGGTCCCATACAAGAATATGTATGGTTTAGGGGTTTGGATGTTGATCGTTTACAAGTTTCAAACAAGAGGGGGTGGGGTGACCCTCTAGGGACTTCCCTTTTATTTCATTTCATTTGTTTTATTGTCCCCTACAAGAATATATATGGTTTAGGGGTGGGGATCTGGACCGTTTACAAGATAATAGCACATTTTCAAATTGAACGGGGTGGGGATGACCCCCGGGACCTCCTTTTAATTTAATTTGATTTGTTTTATGGTCCCATTCAAGAATATTTATGGTTAAGGGGTGGGGATCTGGACCGTTTACAAAAGTTTCAAACAAGAGGGGGTGGGTGACCCCCTAGGAACTTCCCTTTTATTTTATTTCATTTGTTTTATTGTCCCCTACAAGAATATATATGGTTTAGGGGTGGGGATCTGGACCGTTTACAAGATAATAGCACATTTTCAAATTGAACGGGGTGGGGATGACCCCCCGGGCCTCCATTTAATTTCATTTGATTTGTTTTATGGTCCCATTCAAGAATATATCTGGTTTAGGGGTGGGGATCTGGACCGTTTACAAGAGAAAAGCATATTCTCAAATTGAAGGGAGTGGGGATGACCCCCCAGGGACTCCCCCTATATTTCATGTGATTTGTTTTATTGTCCTATAATCATTTCTGAAGACTGCATGTATCTATCACTTACAGTTTTTAAGTTATATTCATTTGAAAATTTTTGAAAATAAAATCCCATAGGGTTCTATAGTAAGTCATTCTGACAAGCGGTTTTGGAGAAACGCTGCGGACAAGTTCATTTTTTAAAGTGGCGGAAGAAGAAGAAGCGGAAGAATAATAAAAATAATAAGAACTGAGCAAAAACAATAAGTCTCCAAACTTTGTTTGGGAGACTTAATTAAAAAAAAAATCATATCAATCAATATATATAGAAAGTGCCACACTTCCTGTACTAAATCGGCAATCACTTGCATTCCTAGTAGTACTTAAAATTCGGATACAGCTAAGCAGTATGTGCCGCTTTTTTGAAAGTTCAAACTTGAATAGTTTTACGTCGAATATATTTTGTGACCTACAAGAACTAGGTGCTAGAGTAAAATTCCATAGTATTACTTGAGTAATGGGTGTATATAGATGCATAGTTGATTAATTCCGACTAGAATTAAAAAGATGCAGCTCTGTATATAGATAATAATGCTAAATGTTCCTTTTAATAGAAGGAAATAGATCAAGAGTATTTGAAAAAAATTTAAAATTCATTGAGTCTCCCATCTGGATAATATGCGTGTTTGTTTGTAAAAGTCCTTAACAGTAACTTAAATACCGCATATTAGTTTTGTTTCTAAAAATAGACGTGGGGAAGCCCATAGTTCGTGCTGACATGTAAAATAAATGTGACAGTAAAATACAAAGGTATCCTCAATGTTTACGTATCCGTGTTAGATGATGATACAATCAAAATATTAAAAACACTACATGTATAAGTTATATACAATAACATTATCGCACTTCAAAGTAAAGAGGATATTGTGTACCATGCTCTGTCTGCTGCTTCGTGAGTTTATAAAGTAATTATAATTGTGTTAAAAGTGCACATAATTCCCTTATTTGCTCTAAGTTGACTTGTTGGTAAACTAATTGTCCTGTCCATGAGCTTTAGGGAGCTATCTGAAACCTATACAGACTAACAGATCATATGTTAAGGTCTTTTTTTTTTTTTTTAAATATCAACTCAGCTTTGCTTGTATAACTATATTTGCTTGTATAACTATGATCAACTATATTAAATCTATTTGCACAAGTCACAAAATTTACGATCGGACATGATATGTATGATTCAACAACGTAAACATGAGCTCTGTAGATCTCTCAAGTTCAACTGACTTGATATTTTATATCAAAATCAACTATCGAATTTTATATAAGCATATTTTACAACAAGAACACATGCATTATGTAGATAGCTAGGCAAACATGCAAAAAGTAAAGCAAGCAAGCTAACAAGAAAATAAACGCAAATTGAAAAGTATAAATCTATACATGTATTAACTGAGTAGCTCACTCATGTAAAAAAGAATTGGTATGAGTCAACTCTTCACAGTAGACCAAACGGCAAATAAATCAATAACAATAAGTCATCGTACTGCCTTCAACAATGAACAGGGCCCATGCCGCATTAATAACGATAAGTCAAATTACTGCCTTCAACAATGAGCGGAGCCCATGCCGCATAAATAACAGTCACTTTTCTGCCTTCAACAATGAGCAGGGCCTATACTGCTTTAATAACAATAAGTCATTGTACTGCCTTCAACAATGAACAGAGCCCATGTCACATTAATAACAATTAGTCACTTTTCTGCCTTCAACAATGAGCAGGGCCCATACTGCATTAATATCAATAGTCATGTACTGCCTTCAACAATGAGCAGAGCCCATACCGCATTAGTGAGTAAATAAAGACCCAAAAGAAAAATGTTAAACAAGTCAAACGAGAAAACGGTAGGCATAATTTATGTACATCTATTTTATTTTTTTATATATATATATATAGTAATGCCGATTTTTAAAAGTGTATCAAACAATTTAGGAAATATTTAAGACTGTTCAAAGAATTTGCACGTGTAAATACTTTAATCGAAGCCATCGACTCTGATTGGATTTATTCTAAAGCTATCGCGTCATCCGCCACAAAATTTGTCATTGTCTTCTAACTCTCATATAGTGTATTTCATTTACCGTACACGTTAGCTGAGCCATCTAACACATAGTGTATAATTGTGTATAATTAGTGGTAGAATCTAAAAAGAAAAGGTTGACGAATTTGCACTTGATGCCCTCGTGTGTATCTTGTGTGTAATAGCGCTAGGTGCGTCTTTCAAACGACTGCATGGTTATTTAGTACAAAATACCACAGGCGCTTGGGTGTATGATACAGATTTTTTTTTTTGGATTTTTTTTTTGCTGATTAAAATATTCAATTTTCTATATTTATAATACATATCTATCACTTCTGTGCATGTCTCACCTAGTTTCGAGTGATTTAAACGACCTAGAGAAAATACCCAATTTTACTATCCATACTAAGAAACAAAAAGGCAACTAACTCGACGCCATTTTTCTGCTATCTATAAATAAATAGATTGACCTACCTGGATTCCCCAACGATTTCTCTGGGAAAACGTGCCTTCCTTGCCGTCAGATCGCAGACATCGTTTATATTTATCAAACTGGTATTAGTCGTAACATTTTTAGTCCATCTCCATCTTGACTAATTTCAAATTTACGTGCCCGGAAGTTGACTGTTTTTCCCGAACTTTTGTTAAAGGGAAGTAATATTTTCCCGGACTTTTTCGGAACATCTCTCTAAGTACGTATGAAAATAACAAAGTGACACGATGATTTCCGAACTTTTACCAATAAGGCGCAACTTTCAAATTGCCGGAAAAGAATCTGAAATGATGACAATTCAACCAAAAGAAGTTACTCATAAAAACATTGATAATTTATAAATATACAAATACTCACACAAAATTGACTTATTAGAGGAATTAAAAAAAATTAAGCCTTGGACCATTTGATCTGATATTTTTATTTATTTGGTGGAAGAGAGGGGGGGGGTTGCAAGGAAATTTACTAATATTTTCTTTCCACGAAAATGATATTGACCTTGTTTTAATTATTACAAAACATGGGTCATGTTAACTGAAGTAAAAAAAGGGGGGGACAATATTTCCATATTTTTGCAGTTCCCTTTTCTAAGATAAAATCAAAAAGTCTATGAATGTGTGATTTTTGAAAATTAAAAGATTATGACCACTAACAATCAAATAAGGGGCTTGATCTTGTTCGTTGTTCATCATATCTGTTTGTTTACATTTAGTATTAGTTCGGAAGTCACCGTATCACTTTGTTATTTTCATACGTACTTTGAGAGATATTCCGAAAAAGTCCGGGAAAATATTACTTCCCTTTAACAAAAGTTCGGGAAAAACAGTCAACTTCCGGGCACGTAAATTTGAAATTAGTCAAAATAGTTAAAATCTTTTTATTATATGCTGGAGATGGACTAAAAATGTTACGACCAATACCAGTTTGATAAATATAAACGATGTCTGCGATCTGACGGCAAGGAAGGCACGTTTTCCCAGAGAAATCGTTGGGGAATCCAGGTAGGTCAATCTATTTATTTATAGATAGCAGAAAAATGGCGTCGAGTTAGTTGCCTTTTTGTTTCTTATAGTCACGGCTGGTAATCTACACACGCAGAACATTTGGTTCTGCAATGAAAACCGTGAGAGGATTTTCCGGTTGTGCTTGAGTGGAGTAATTGTCATCGCTTCAAAAGGTATGTACATTTCTAAATCTCAATTTTCTTATTCATCTGATCAAAATATTGAAAATCAGAGAATGCTATGCTGTGGTTAATACTTAAACGAAGAGATACATGTATCATTTACTGTTGTACGTAGAGTTGAACTCCTACAAAATCAGTTGCCCCACGAGAAATTGCTTAAAAAAGTAACATTTCAATTTTGAAACGGTTCTATTTACAGACCTACAAGTTCAAATTTAGTTTTTTTTTAGGGCAATGGGTATGAATGTTGTTTTTGACGACGTGAACGCTGTCATGTGTTGATAGACGTCTTAATAATTCCAAAAACTACATTTTTTCATTAAGTCATGCGTGAGGGGATCGGTTCTGATTGAGGACATCGTGAATGCGTGAGGGGAAGTACAAATTATATCTTTATATTCAAGATATGAGCCGTTGAAACTTAACTAAATTAGGCTACATTGTGCTTAGAAAAATTTATGAGATTGAATTATGAAATAAATTGTGGGAACCTAGGTTTAATAATATGTTTCCCGAAGAATAAAAACAAAAAATGTTGTCAACGATAACCAAAAATACTATACAGAGATGTTGGGGAGTATCTCATTCGTCTTGATTCGTCCTTTTCAAACCACTCAACAATGTCCAAAAACAGGTCGAATGCAATGTTGTTTAAAGAAAAACTCATGAAAAAAAATCAAAAATCTTTCCCTTTTCCCTACGTCTGAGAGCTTATCTAAATCACTTTAAAAAACTTTATATTCTTCCTCAAGGTCTTCCATGTGGTCTTTCTCGTGGTCTTCTTCTATGAATTCTTCGTTGTCTAATACATGCTCTTCATTATGGTCTTCCTCGAGATTATCTTGGCTTTCATCGATGTTCGTGAATAATTAATTCTGTATATCTGCCTTTTTTTTCTCGAAAATTTCGTGATTTTGGGTGAACAGATTACGTCTAATATATATAGGTGTTGAAGTTTTGATCGGCAATATACCTTTCTTAAATATATTTGGTGATCTCTGTGACGTATATTTGACGACAGGACTACTCCCAGAGGGTTTAGTTCGCTTCGAGGGCGGGGATAACTTGTATCTCCATGGCTATTTGTAGAGAGTCAATTTTAGTCCTCTTTTCCTTTTTCCTTTGAACAATGGCATTTTCTGAAATTGAACAAACAATTAATAGTTTGATTTCATTTAATCAGTGATCAGTTTACATCTATTAAAGTATAAGGATAAATCTGTGCTTTTTAATCAGCATTGATCACATTTATTGGGTCAACAAAAGTCATAAAGCCAAAGATTAAAAAAATGTTTGTCCTTCCCCTCACGCATTCACGATGTCCTCAATCAGAACCGATCCCCTCACGCATGACTTAATGAAAAAATGTAGTTTTTGGAATTATTAAGACGTCTATCAACACTGGACAGCGTACACGCCGCCAAAAACAACATTCATACCCATTGCCCGAGAAAAAAACTAAATTTGAACTTGTAGGTCTGTAAATAGAACCGTTTCAAAATTGAAATGTCACTTTTTTAGGCAATTTCTCGTGGGGCAACTGATTTTGTAAGAGTTCAACTCTACGCACAACTGTGAAGGATACATGTATCTCTTCGTTAAAGTATTCACCACAGCATAGCATTCTCTGATTTTCAATATTTTGATCAGTTGAATAAGAAAATTGAGATTTAGAAATGTACATACCTTTTGAAGCGGTGACAATTACTCCACTCAAGCACAACCGGAAAATCCTCTCACGGTTTTCATTGCAGAACCAAATGTTCTGCGTGTGTAGATTACCAGCCGTGATAGTGCCTAACAAGATTTTGTGAGGTAGACGAAATTGACTTTAAAAAGATCGTATTGACTTTTGATGTCCAAAAATAGGCAGATCGGACATATTTTGACTTCATATACCTACTACTTAAGTTTGGGAGTTATTGTAATTAACATATTCCAATGAGACTGAATAATGCTTTTTTTTTGTTATGATAAATAATAACTTTACCTGCCATAGCTGTGCGTAAAATGTATTTCGGCATTTCTCTTAAGAAAATGACTTGTTTAATGGAACAAAACGTCTTATTTGTAAACTTTCTCTTTTATCTCCACAATAGGCTTTTAAAAAATAATCTATCAACTGTGTAGTCGGAAAATTTTGTGAAAATAGAAGAAGTGGCAATTCTTACCTTTCATACCTTAACTTTCATTGATAAAACATAATATTGACTCGTCCAGTGTCCAGTTTGAAGGTCATTTTAGTTACCGTACACATGCATGCACGTTCTTATTATCAATAGTCATGTATGAAAAGAATAAACAAGTTTGAAGGTAAACTAATTACAAGTTAATCCAATCAAATTGCGTACGAATTAATAACAATGACCAGTCCACATCATAAACAATAATAGGGGTAAACTGGGTAGGGAGAAAATGTCAGATATTTTAAGTTCATTATTTTGCAATAACGAATAAAAATTTGTAAACCAAAAGATTTGCTATAATTCCATAAACATGTCGTTCTGTATTGGTATAGTTTTTGGATCTTTTATTTGCGTATTTAAGGCTGTAAAAAGTTTGGGCTTCAAAAGTCAACATAATTATTGACTTTATACAGAAAATTCGCCTTTTTAAAACATTGAATGTTTCAAAAATAATACGCGACAACAAAGTAAAATCATTTTTTAAAACACTGCAAAAATAATCATACAGATTGATGCAGTGGTATTGTCATAAATTGCGTTGGAGTGAACAGTGGTACAGCAAACGTCGAATTCCCTCACACAATGTTATCACACACTAGTATGGATAGTAAAATTGGGTATTTTCTCTGGGTCGTTTAAATCACTCGAAACTAGGTGAGACATGCACAGAAGTGATAGATATGTATTATAAATATAGAAAATTGAATATTTTAATCAGCAAAAAAAAAATCAAAAAAAAAAAATCTGTATCATACACCCAAGCGCCTGTGCAAAATACTACATTAAAGCAGAGACATGTAAAAAAAGGCCACAGTGCGATGTGAAATTCAAATTAAATATATGACGTCAAATTATTATAATAAATAATCCTTTCAGTAATCTTATCTCATCACCATCAGATTAATCTTATTCCTTATGAGATAAATATCAATTACTGAATTAGAATAGTTATACACCACAAAACATCAACTTTTAAATAAAATTTAAATTCAACCTACCAAGATTATTAATGCTTAACGAAATCTCAAACCGCTGGAACCAGGTAATGATCGAATTCTTGGGATCAGTGGTTCTCCTTCTTTTGAATCGTGTTTTCCTTGTGCATCTTGTGCTGTGTGGAATTCTAAACGGGGCTCCTGATGTGAAGATTTTGTTCTGCCATTAAATTGATCACCGGTCATTGAGCCACTGACAAATTGGAAGCTGTCCCTGTCATTCGAGCATTGTATAACTTTTATGGCGAAGATACATTAACTAAATTGTTCTATAATCTTTTCACATCTAAACATGTCGAAAGAAGCTGGATGTGTTCCTCGAGTTGATGGCATCGGTGTGGTGACAGTTCGATTTACCTTTTAACTTCGCCACTTGCTGACCCTTGCAAATGAAATCCTTTCTTGGAGAATTACTATGTCTCTTCGATAGTTTCATATCAAAATATTAGAATATGATATGCGGATGTCAATGATTTTTTACGATTATATTTTTTGAAACTTTTACATATCTACAAGATTGGCTTGTTCAATGTAATGCTGACGAGTCATGTGACGTTGATGTGCGGGAAACGAGAACCGGATCCGAATGAGGCAGTAATCATTTCTCTTTAATTAAATTGGTTTATCTTATAAATGAGATAAACCGTATTATGATAAGCGATATCCAATCCTTACGAGTTGCTAAACATATATTTGTTATCGCAACACTCTCGTTGAGTTCAAATTAAAAAATATCTGAAACGTTGATCTAGTCTTTTACAAATACCAGTATGACGACGTAAAATGTAAGCCATGTTCCGCCTTCACACTCTAACATCTGACAGATCCCCCCAAAAGAAAAATAAACCCGACCAAACACCAACACTGACAAATGCGCTTTTAATTTTGTGTCTATACGTTTTCACATTATAAAAATACTACAAGAATTGAAGCCGTGTCATTGCTGACCTGGCACTTTCCAAATAATACATTTAAAATGGAGATACGGTCTGTCATCAAGTAACCGTGAATACACGTTAAAAAAATCAAAACGTCATTGTCCTGCCTTAGAGGTCGGAATCAGTTTCAGGATAAGAACTTTGAATATTTCGATTTTCTTATCCCAGGCATATATTACCACAGACGTATTTGGCACACCTTTTTATACGACCGCAAACATTTTATTTTTTTGGTCGTATATTGCTATCACGTTGGCGTCGTCGTCTGCGTCGTCGTCGTCGTCGTCCGAATACTTCTAGTTTTCGCACTCTAACTTTAGTAAAAGTGAATAGAAATCAATGAAATTTTAACACAAGGTTTATGACCACAAAAGGAAGGTTGGGATTGATTTTGGGAGTTTTGGTCCCAACATTTTAGGAATTAGGGGCCAAAAAGGGCCCAAATAAGCATTTTCTTGGTTTTCGCACTATAACTTTAGTTTAAGTGAAAAGAAATCTATGAAATTTTGACACAAGGTTTATGACCACAAAAGGAAGGTTGGGATTGATTTGGGAGTTTTGGTTCCAACAGTTTAGGAATTAAGGGCTAAAAAAGGGCCCAAATAAGCATTATTCTTGGTTTTCGCACAATAACTTTAGTATAAGTAAATAGAAATCAATGAAATTTAAACACAAGGTTTATGACCATAAAAGGAAGGTTGGGTTTGATTTTGGGAGTTTTGGTCCTAACAGTTTAGGAATAAGGGGCCCAAAGGGTCCAAAATTGAACTTTTTTTTTGTGTGATTTCTTCAAAAATTGAATAATTGGGGTTCTTTGATATGCCGAATCTAACTATGTATGTAGATTCTTAATTTTTGGTCCCGTTTTCAAATTGGTCTACATTAAGGTCCAAAGGGTCCAAAATTAAACTTAGTTTGATTTTAACAAAAATTGAATCCTTGGGGTTCTTTGATATGCTGAATTTAAAAATGTACTTAGATTTTTAATTATTGGCCTAGTTTTCAAGTTGGTCCAAATGGGGGTCCAAAATTAAACTTTGTTTGATTTCATCAAAAATTGAATAAATGGGTTCTTTGATATTCCAAATCTAACTGTGTATGTAGATAACTAATTTTTGGTCCAGTTTTCAATTTGGTCTACATTAAGGTCCAAAGCGTCCAAAATTAAACTAAGTTTGATTTTAACAAAAATTAAATTCTTGGGCTTATTTGATATGCTTTATCTAAATATGTACTTTGATTTTTGATTATGGGCCCAGTTTTCAAGTTGGTCCAAATCAGGATTCCATATCAAGTATTGTGCAATAGCAAGAAATTTTCAATTGCACAGTATTGCACAATAGCAAGAAATATCTAATTGCACAATATTGTGCAATAGCAATTAGTTTTCAATTGGAGTTATCTTTCTTTGTATAGAATAGTAGTTGATAATATATGTTGGAAATTTGCCAGACATGACTATGATGTCATTTTCTATTTTTATTTGCCAATAACTTTATGTAAATAACTTCATTGGAAATTTGCCAATATAAAATGTTGCTGATGAAGCTTTTTTTCCTTATCTTATCTAAAATGTTTTTAGATAATGTATGTTGGACATTTGCCAGACATGACTATTATGTCATTTTCTATTTTTATTTGCCAATAACTTTATGTAAATAACTTCATTGGAAATTTGCCAATATAAAATGTTGCTGATGAAGTTTTTTTTTATTGTTTTATACAATAAACAATGTATATTCACTTTTACTACCAACCAATCTTTACCATTCAGTGATAACAAGCACTTTATTTTACATTTTAATATTTTATGATGTATTTAAAAAAGTAGTTATTGTTGCAAACTCCATTAGAAATATGAATTGATATCAGTTTTGGAAAAAGGGAAACAGGGATGTGAAAAAAAAGGGGGGGGTAAATTTTTCTCATTTCAGATTTCATAAATAAAAAGAAAATTTCTTCAAACATTTTTTTGAGAGGATTAATATTCAACAGCATAGTGAATTGCTCAAAGGCAAAAAAAAAAAAAAGTTCATTAGACCACATTCATTCTGTGTCAGAAACCTATGCTGTGTCAACTATTTAATTTTAGATTTAAACAGTTTGAAGAAGAAATCTTTAATTGATTTGTAAAATCTTGACATTTGTTTTGTGTGAAAAAAACCCATGTAATGTCAAAAATTTGATCACAATCCAAATTCAGAGCTGTATCACGCTTGAATGTTTTGTCCATACTTGCCCCAACTGTTCAGGGTTCGACCTCTGCGGTCGTATAAAGCTGCGCCCTGCGGAGCACCTGGTTTGAATTTTGAGTCCTCAGTGCTCTTAAAATTTGTGCTTGTTTGGTTTTATAACTATTTTGGTATGAGCGTCACTGATGAGCCTTATGTTGACGAAACGCGCGTCTGACGTACTAAATACGAATCCTGGTACCATTAATTATGGAACGCCATGACTGCCTTATGTTAATGATCAGCATTATATGCAGTGCTCACACCATTATATTAAGTGCTCACAACATTATATTAAGTGCTCACAACATTATATTAAGTGCTCACACCATTATATGCAGTGCTCACACCATTATATTAAGTGCTCACAACATTATATTAAGTGCTCACAACATTATATGCAGTGCTCACACCATTATATTAAGTGCTCACAACATTATATTAAGGGCTCACAACATTATATTAAGTGCTCACACCATTATATGAAGTGCTCACAACATTATACGTTTTTTGTTGTATGATGAGATTGGTGTATGATGAGATTGATGTATGATGAGATCATTCGGTAATCATCGTTTTTTTGCGGAAATTACCGAATCCATAATGGTGTCATACCACCAATTAAAAGTCCCTATCTGTTCAACCAAATTTTGCAATTTTCACAGCTTTCTAAATATTTTACCTTAAGTTTAACTTCATAGAAACTAGGTATATCCTGAATTGTACAGGTGTCACCTTTCTGCATGCCAATTTTCAACATACATTCAAAATCATATAAGAAAGCAGAGAGCTTCCGAAAGGAGGTACCACTAAAAATAACCCCTGGTTTTCTGGAAATCTTAAATTAGTATACTATGGAGCGCATTAATCCTCAATTTTTCATGCAAACTCATAGACAGGTAAATTTTGGCTCAAAATGGTCTTAATATATTTCTCTTTCAACAAAACTTTCATTTCTGCAAATTTGTTAGTTAGTTTAGGTGAACAATGACATCAAATGCACTTTTTTTTGTCCGAGTAGGCCTACTTTCACATACGTTCTAAATTTGAGGGAGTAATTGGTGGTATGACACCTAAAGAGACAAAAAAGTTGATTAGAAATCTTTTATTTTGCTTTATTCTTAATCCTTAGTCAATTTGTAGTTAAAAACAGCCTATCTGAGCATTATGCGACTTATAATAAAAATTTCACAGCTCAATTTAAACTGACTGTAATGTATGACTTTGATAGAAAATACTTGAAAATTTCATTTTGGGCTACAGGAACATAAACTTTCAATATCAAGATCATTGTTTTACTGATTTTTTCTTGTTTGTTCTACTTCTCTAAAGACTTCCAACAATTTTTGCAATGAATTTAGTAAAAAATCCAAGGTATTGAAGTGTCAAGGAATATTGACCCCCCTTTTTTTCACTGGTGTCAGTAAAGTACTACAAATTGATCAACAGTGCAGTCATGGTCATTTAACTGTGTTTATTTACATCAGTTAATAAAATTTAAGATATAAAAATTTCATTTGGAATAATAAATGGTGCTTTTGTGAGTTTCTGCAGTGCTTACATTAGGCTATGCTATCTGCCAAGTACATAGTATGACGCAATGCTATAAGGGGTAAAAATCAAATAATTTCATTAAATCTGCATGACAAAATTTTTTTGGGGGTAGTAAACAACTTATGTTTCAATGTTTAACACCGCAGAATAACTTTCTGTGCATTTATAATATTATTTAGGACATTTTTTATATAAAAGCATATTGTCAGGATGGGAAAAGCTAAAAATAGGACAAACTCAAGATTTAGGCTCTAAATTTGCAATATGTGACATTTTGCCCCCAAAAAGATTGAAATGTGGCTACTATTATCTCAAATGATCAGTTAAGACAAAAAAAACCAATTGTTTTCTGATTTTGATGTTTCACCGCATTTTGCTTAAAGAGACAAAAAAGTTGATTAGAAATCTTTTATTTTGCTTTATTCTTAATCCTTAGTCAATTTGTAGTTAAAAACAGCCTATCTGAGCATTATGCGACTTATAATAAAAATTTCACAGCTCAATTTAAACTGACTGTAATGTATGACTTTGATAGAAAATACTTGAAAATTTCATTTTGGGCTACAGGAACATAAACTTTCAATATCAAGATCATTGTTTTACTGATTTTTTCTTGTTTGTTCTACTTCTCTAAAGACTTCCAACAATTTTTGCAATGAATTTAGTAAAAAATCCAAGGTATTGAAGTGTCAAGGAATATTGACCCCCCTTTTTTTCACTGGTGTCAGTAAAGTACTACAAATTGATCAACAGTGCAGTCATGGTCATTTAACTGTGTTTATTTACATCAGTTAATAAAATTTAAGATATAAAAATTTCATTTGGAATAATAAATGGTGCTTTTGTGAGTTTCTGCAGTGCTTACATTAGGCTATGCTATCTGCCAAGTACATAGTATGACGCAATGCTATAAGGGGTAAAAATCAAATAATTTCATTAAATCTGCATGACAAAATTTTTTTGGGGGTAGTAAACAACTTATGTTTCAATGTTTAACACCGCAGAATAACTTTCTGTGCATTTATAATATTATTTAGGACATTTTTTATATAAAAGCATATTGTCAGGATGGGAAAAGCTAAAAATAGGACAAACTCAAGATTTAGGCTCTAAATTTGCAATATGTGACATTTTGCCCCCAAAAAGATTGAAATGTGGCTACTATTATCTCAAATGATCAGTTAAGACAAAAAAAACCAATTGTTTTCTGATTTTGATGTTTCACCGCATTTTGCTTAAAGGTGTCATACCACCAATTAAAAGTCCCTATCTGTTCAACCAAATTTTGCAATTTTCACAGCTTTCTAAATATTTTACCTTAAGTTTAACTTCATAGAAACTAGGTATATCCTGAATTGTACAGGTGTCACCTTTCTGCATGCCAATTTTCAACATACATTCAAAATCATATAAGAAAGCAGAGAGCTTCCGAAAGGAGGTACCACTAAAAATAACCCCTGGTTTTCTGGAAATCTTAAATTAGTATACTATGGAGCGCATTAATCCTCAATTTTTCATGCAAACTCATAGACAGGTAAATTTTGGCTCAAAATGGTCTTAATATATTTCTCTTTCAACAAAACTTTCATTTCTGCAAATTTGTTAGTTAGTTTAGGTGAACAATGACATCAAATGCACTTTTTTTTGTCCGAGTAGGCCTACTTTCACATACGTTCTAAATTTGAGGGAGTAATTGGTGGTATGACACCTAAAGAGACAAAAAAGTTGATTAGAAATCTTTTATTTTGCTTTATTCTTAATCCTTAGTCAATTTGTAGTTAAAAACAGCCTATCTGAGCATTATGCGACTTATAATAAAAATTTCACAGCTCAATTTAAACTGACTGTAATGTATGACTTTGATAGAAAATACTTGAAAATTTCATTTTGGGCTACAGGAACATAAACTTTCAATATCAAGATCATTGTTTTACTGATTTTTTCTTGTTTGTTCTACTTCTCTAAAGACTTCCAACAATTTTTGCAATGAATTTAGTAAAAAATCCAAGGTATTGAAGTGTCAAGGAATATTGACCCCCCTTTTTTTCACTGGTGTCAGTAAAGTACTACAAATTGATCAACAGTGCAGTCATGGTCATTTAACTGTGTTTATTTACATCAGTTAATAAAATTTAAGATATAAAAATTTCATTTGGAATAATAAATGGTGCTTTTGTGAGTTTCTGCAGTGCTTACATTAGGCTATGCTATCTGCCAAGTACATAGTATGACGCAATGCTATAAGGGGTAAAAATCAAATAATTTCATTAAATCTGCATGACAAAATTTTTTTGGGGGTAGTAAACAACTTATGTTTCAATGTTTAACACCGCAGAATAACTTTCTGTGCATTTATAATATTATTTAGGACATTTTTTATATAAAAGCATATTGTCAGGATGGGAAAAGCTAAAAATAGGACAAACTCAAGATTTAGGCTCTAAATTTGCAATATGTGACATTTTGCCCCCAAACAGATTGAAATGTGGCTACTATTATCTCAAATGATCAGTTAAGACAAAAAAAACCAATTGTTTTCTGATTTTGATGTTTCACCGCATTTTGCTTAAAGGTGTCATACCACCAATTAAAAGTCCCTATCTGTTCAACCAAATTTTGCAATTTTCACAGCTTTCTAAATATTTTACCTTAAGTTTAACTTCATAGAAACTAGGTATATCCTGAATTGTACAGGTGTCACCTTTCTGCATGCCAATTTTCAACATACATTCAAAATCATATAAGAAAGCAGAGAGCTTCCGAAAGGAGGTACCACTAAAAATAACCCCTGGTTTTCTGGAAATCTTAAATTAGTATACTATGGAGCGCATTAATCCTCAATTTTTCATGCAAACTCATAGACAGGTAAATTTTGGCTCAAAATGGTCTTAATATATTTCTCTTTCAACAAAACTTTCATTTCTGCAAATTTGTTAGTTAGTTTAGGTGAACAATGACATCAAATGCACTTTTTTTTGTCCGAGTAGGCCTACTTTCACATACGTTCTAAATTTGAGGGAGTAATTGGTGGTATGACACCTAAAGAGACAAAAAAGTTGATTAGAAATCTTTTATTTTGCTTTATTCTTAATCCTTAGTCAATTTGTAGTTAAAAACAGCCTATCTGAGCATTATGCGACTTATAATAAAAATTTCACAGCTCAATTTAAACTGACTGTAATGTATGACTTTGATAGAAAATACTTGAAAATTTCATTTTGGGCTACAGGAACATAAACTTTCAATATCAAGATCATTGTTTTACTGATTTTTTCTTGTTTGTTCTACTTCTCTAAAGACTTCCAACAATTTTTGCAATGAATTTAGTAAAAAATCCAAGGTATTGAAGTGTCAAGGAATATTGACCCCCCTTTTTTTCACTGGTGTCAGTAAAGTACTACAAATTGATCAACAGTGCAGTCATGGTCATTTAACTGTGTTTATTTACATCAGTTAATAAAATTTAAGATATAAAAATTTCATTTGGAATAATAAATGGTGCTTTTGTGAGTTTCTGCAGTGCTTACATTAGGCTATGCTATCTGCCAAGTACATAGTATGACGCAATGCTATAAGGGGTAAAAATCAAATAATTTCATTAAATCTGCATGACAAAATTTTTTTGGGGGTAGTAAACAACTTATGTTTCAATGTTTAACACCGCAGAATAACTTTCTGTGCATTTATAATATTATTTAGGACATTTTTTATATAAAAGCATATTGTCAGGATGGGAAAAGCTAAAAATAGGACAAACTCAAGATTTAGGCTCTAAATTTGCAATATGTGACATTTTGCCCCCAAAAAGATTGAAATGTGGCTACTATTATCTCAAATGATCAGTTAAGACAAAAAAAACCAATTGTTTTCTGATTTTGATGTTTCACCGCATTTTGCTTAAAGGTGTCATACCACCAATTAAAAGTCCCTATCTGTTCAACCAAATTTTGCAATTTTCACAGCTTTCTAAATATTTTACCTTAAGTTTAACTTCATAGAAACTAGGTATATCCTGAATTGTACAGGTGTCACCTTTCTGCATGCCAATTTTCAACATACATTCAAAATCATATAAGAAAGCAGAGAGCTTCCGAAAGGAGGTACCACTAAAAATAACCCCTGGTTTTCTGGAAATCTTAAATTAGTATACTATGGAGCGCATTAATCCTCAATTTTTCATGCAAACTCATAGACAGGTAAATTTTGGCTCAAAATGGTCTTAATATATTTCTCTTTCAACAAAACTTTCATTTCTGCAAATTTGTTAGTTAGTTTAGGTGAACAATGACATCAAATGCACTTTTTTTTGTCCGAGTAGGCCTACTTTCACATACGTTCTAAATTTGAGGGAGTAATTGGTGGTATGACACCTAAAGAGACAAAAAAGTTGATTAGAAATCTTTTATTTTGCTTTATTCTTAATCCTTAGTCAATTTGTAGTTAAAAACAGCCTATCTGAGCATTATGCGACTTATAATAAAAATTTCACAGCTCAATTTAAACTGACTGTAATGTATGACTTTGATAGAAAATACTTGAAAATTTCATTTTGGGCTACAGGAACATAAACTTTCAATATCAAGATCATTGTTTTACTGATTTTTTCTTGTTTGTTCTACTTCTCTAAAGACTTCCAACAATTTTTGCAATGAATTTAGTAAAAAATCCAAGGTATTGAAGTGTCAAGGAATATTGACCCCCCTTTTTTTCACTGGTGTCAGTAAAGTACTACAAATTGATCAACAGTGCAGTCATGGTCATTTAACTGTGTTTATTTACATCAGTTAATAAAATTTAAGATATAAAAATTTCATTTGGAATAATAAATGGTGCTTTTGTGAGTTTCTGCAGTGCTTACATTAGGCTATGCTATCTGCCAAGTACATAGTATGACGCAATGCTATAAGGGGTAAAAATCAAATAATTTCATTAAATCTGCATGACAAAATTTTTTTGGGGGTAGTAAACAACTTATGTTTCAATGTTTAACACCGCAGAATAACTTTCTGTGCATTTATAATATTATTTAGGACATTTTTTATATAAAAGCATATTGTCAGGATGGGAAAAGCTAAAAATAGGACAAACTCAAGATTTAGGCTCTAAATTTGCAATATGTGACATTTTGCCCCCAAAAAGATTGAAATGTGGCTACTATTATCTCAAATGATCAGTTAAGACAAAAAAAACCAATTGTTTTCTGATTTTGATGTTTCACCGCATTTTGCTTAAAGGTGTCATACCACCAATTAAAAGTCCCTATCTGTTCAACCAAATTTTGCAATTTTCACAGCTTTCTAAATATTTTACCTTAAGTTTAACTTCATAGAAACTAGGTATATCCTGAATTGTACAGGTGTCACCTTTCTGCATGCCAATTTTCAACATACATTCAAAATCATATAAGAAAGCAGAGAGCTTCCGAAAGGAGGTACCACTAAAAATAACCCCTGGTTTTCTGGAAATCTTAAATTAGTATACTATGGAGCGCATTAATCCTCAATTTTTCATGCAAACTCATAGACAGGTAAATTTTGGCTCAAAATGGTCTTAATATATTTCTCTTTCAACAAAACTTTCATTTCTGCAAATTTGTTAGTTAGTTTAGGTGAACAATGACATCAAATGCACTTTTTTTTGTCCGAGTAGGCCTACTTTCACATACGTTCTAAATTTGAGGGAGTAATTGGTGGTATGACACCTAAAGAGACAAAAAAGTTGATTAGAAATCTTTTATTTTGCTTTATTCTTAATCCTTAGTCAATTTGTAGTTAAAAACAGCCTATCTGAGCATTATGCGACTTATAATAAAAATTTCACAGCTCAATTTAAACTGACTGTAATGTATGACTTTGATAGAAAATACTTGAAAATTTCATTTTGGGCTACAGGAACATAAACTTTCAATATCAAGATCATTGTTTTACTGATTTTTTCTTGTTTGTTCTACTTCTCTAAAGACTTCCAACAATTTTTGCAATGAATTTAGTAAAAAATCCAAGGTATTGAAGTGTCAAGGAATATTGACCCCCCTTTTTTTCACTGGTGTCAGTAAAGTACTACAAATTGATCAACAGTGCAGTCATGGTCATTTAACTGTGTTTATTTACATCAGTTAATAAAATTTAAGATATAAAAATTTCATTTGGAATAATAAATGGTGCTTTTGTGAGTTTCTGCAGTGCTTACATTAGGCTATGCTATCTGCCAAGTACATAGTATGACGCAATGCTATAAGGGGTAAAAATCAAATAATTTCATTAAATCTGCATGACAAAATTTTTTTGGGGGTAGTAAACAACTTATGTTTCAATGTTTAACACCGCAGAATAACTTTCTGTGCATTTATAATATTATTTAGGACATTTTTTATATAAAAGCATATTGTCAGGATGGGAAAAGCTAAAAATAGGACAAACTCAAGATTTAGGCTCTAAATTTGCAATATGTGACATTTTGCCCCCAAAAAGATTGAAATGTGGCTACTATTATCTCAAATGATCAGTTAAGACAAAAAAAAACAATTGTTTTCTGATTTTGATGTTTCACCGCATTTTGCTTAAAGGTGTCATACCACCAATTAAAAGTCCCTATCTGTTCAACCAAATTTTGCAATTTTCACAGCTTTCTAAATATTTTACCTTAAGTTTAACTTCATAGAAACTAGGTATATCCTGAATTGTACAGGTGTCACCTTTCTGCATGCCAATTTTCAACATACATTCAAAATCATATAAGAAAGCAGAGAGCTTCCGAAAGGAGGTACCACTAAAAATAACCCCTGGTTTTCTGGAAATCTTAAATTAGTATACTATGGAGCGCATTAATCCTCAATTTTTCATGCAAACTCATAGACAGGTAAATTTTGGCTCAAAATGGTCTTAATATATTTCTCTTTCAACAAAACTTTCATTTCTGCAAATTTGTTAGTTAGTTTAGGTGAACAATGACATCAAATGCACTTTTTTTTGTCCGAGTAGGCCTACTTTCACATACGTTCTAAATTTGAGGGAGTAATTGGTGGTATGACACCTAAAGAGACAAAAAAGTTGATTAGAAATCTTTTATTTTGCTTTATTCTTAATCCTTAGTCAATTTGTAGTTAAAAACAGCCTATCTGAGCATTATGCGACTTATAATAAAAATTTCACAGCTCAATTTAAACTGACTGTAATGTATGACTTTGATAGAAAATACTTGAAAATTTCATTTTGGGCTACAGGAACATAAACTTTCAATATCAAGATCATTGTTTTACTGATTTTTTCTTGTTTGTTCTACTTCTCTAAAGACTTCCAACAATTTTTGCAATGAATTTAGTAAAAAATCCAAGGTATTGAAGTGTCAAGGAATATTGACCCCCCTTTTTTTCACTGGTGTCAGTAAAGTACTACAAATTGATCAACAGTGCAGTCATGGTCATTTAACTGTGTTTATTTACATCAGTTAATAAAATTTAAGATATAAAAATTTCATTTGGAATAATAAATGGTGCTTTTGTGAGTTTCTGCAGTGCTTACATTAGGCTATGCTATCTGCCAAGTACATAGTATGACGCAATGCTATAAGGGGTAAAAATCAAATAATTTCATTAAATCTGCATGACAAAATTTTTTTGGGGGTAGTAAACAACTTATGTTTCAATGTTTAACACCGCAGAATAACTTTCTGTGCATTTATAATATTATTTAGGACATTTTTTATATAAAAGCATATTGTCAGGATGGGAAAAGCTAAAAATAGGACAAACTCAAGATTTAGGCTCTAAATTTGCAATATGTGACATTTTGCCCCCAAAAAGATTGAAATGTGGCTACTATTATCTCAAATGATCAGTTAAGACAAAAAAAACCAATTGTTTTCTGATTTTGATGTTTCACCGCATTTTGCTTAAAGGTGTCATACCACCAATTAAAAGTCCCTATCTGTTCAACCAAATTTTGCAATTTTCACAGCTTTCTAAATATTTTACCTTAAGTTTAACTTCATAGAAACTAGGTATATCCTGAATTGTACAGGTGTCACCTTTCTGCATGCCAATTTTCAACATACATTCAAAATCATATAAGAAAGCAGAGAGCTTCCGAAAGGAGGTACCACTAAAAATAACCCCTGGTTTTCTGGAAATCTTAAATTAGTATACTATGGAGCGCATTAATCCTCAATTTTTCATGCAAACTCATAGACAGGTAAATTTTGGCTCAAAATGGTCTTAATATATTTCTCTTTCAACAAAACTTTCATTTCTGCAAATTTGTTAGTTAGTTTAGGTGAACAATGACATCAAATGCACTTTTTTTTGTCCGAGTAGGCCTACTTTCACATACGTTCTAAATTTGAGGGAGTAATTGGTGGTATGACACCTAAAGAGACAAAAAAGTTGATTAGAAATCTTTTATTTTGCTTTATTCTTAATCCTTAGTCAATTTGTAGTTAAAAACAGCCTATCTGAGCATTATGCGACTTATAATAAAAATTTCACAGCTCAATTTAAACTGACTGTAATGTATGACTTTGATAGAAAATACTTGAAAATTTCATTTTGGGCTACAGGAACATAAACTTTCAATATCAAGATCATTGTTTTACTGATTTTTTCTTGTTTGTTCTACTTCTCTAAAGACTTCCAACAATTTTTGCAATGAATTTAGTAAAAAATCCAAGGTATTGAAGTGTCAAGGAATATTGACCCCCCTTTTTTTCACTGGTGTCAGTAAAGTACTACAAATTGATCAACAGTGCAGTCATGGTCATTTAACTGTGTTTATTTACATCAGTTAATAAAATTTAAGATATAAAAATTTCATTTGGAATAATAAATGGTGCTTTTGTGAGTTTCTGCAGTGCTTACATTAGGCTATGCTATCTGCCAAGTACATAGTATGACGCAATGCTATAAGGGGTAAAAATCAAATAATTTCATTAAATCTGCATGACAAAATTTTTTTGGGGGTAGTAAACAACTTATGTTTCAATGTTTAACACCGCAGAATAACTTTCTGTGCATTTATAATATTATTTAGGACATTTTTTATATAAAAGCATATTGTCAGGATGGGAAAAGCTAAAAATAGGACAAACTCAAGATTTAGGCTCTAAATTTGCAATATGTGACATTTTGCCCCCAAAAAGATTGAAATGTGGCTACTATTATCTCAAATGATCAGTTAAGACAAAAAAAAACAATTGTTTTCTGATTTTGATGTTTCACCGCATTTTGCTTAAAGGTGTCATACCACCAATTAAAAGTCCCTATCTGTTCAACCAAATTTTGCAATTTTCACAGCTTTCTAAATATTTTACCTTAAGTTTAACTTCATAGAAACTAGGTATATCCTGAATTGTACAGGTGTCACCTTTCTGCATGCCAATTTTCAACATACATTCAAAATCATATAAGAAAGCAGAGAGCTTCCGAAAGGAGGTACCACTAAAAATAACCCCTGGTTTTCTGGAAATCTTAAATTAGTATACTATGGAGCGCATTAATCCTCAATTTTTCATGCAAACTCATAGACAGGTAAATTTTGGCTCAAAATGGTCTTAATATATTTCTCTTTCAACAAAACTTTCATTTCTGCAAATTTGTTAGTTAGTTTAGGTGAACAATGACATCAAATGCACTTTTTTTTGTCCGAGTAGGCCTACTTTCACATACGTTCTAAATTTGAGGGAGTAATTGGTGGTATGACACCTAAAGAGACAAAAAAGTTGATTAGAAATCTTTTATTTTGCTTTATTCTTAATCCTTAGTCAATTTGTAGTTAAAAACAGCCTATCTGAGCATTATGCGACTTATAATAAAAATTTCACAGCTCAATTTAAACTGACTGTAATGTATGACTTTGATAGAAAATACTTGAAAATTTCATTTTGGGCTACAGGAACATAAACTTTCAATATCAAGATCATTGTTTTACTGATTTTTTCTTGTTTGTTCTACTTCTCTAAAGACTTCCAACAATTTTTGCAATGAATTTAGTAAAAAATCCAAGGTATTGAAGTGTCAAGGAATATTGACCCCCCTTTTTTTCACTGGTGTCAGTAAAGTACTACAAATTGATCAACAGTGCAGTCATGGTCATTTAACTGTGTTTATTTACATCAGTTAATAAAATTTAAGATATAAAAATTTCATTTGGAATAATAAATGGTGCTTTTGTGAGTTTCTGCAGTGCTTACATTAGGCTATGCTATCTGCCAAGTACATAGTATGACGCAATGCTATAAGGGGTAAAAATCAAATAATTTCATTAAATCTGCATGACAAAATTTTTTTGGGGGTAGTAAACAACTTATGTTTCAATGTTTAACACCGCAGAATAACTTTCTGTGCATTTATAATATTATTTAGGACATTTTTTATATAAAAGCATATTGTC
>NC_092350.1:52153726-52320958 GCF_963676685.1 Mytilus edulis
CTTGTTTGTTCTACTTCTCTAAAGACTTCCAACAATTTTTGCAATGAATTTAGTAAAAAATCCAAGGTATTGAAGTGTCAAGGAATATTGACCCCCCTTTTTTTCACTGGTGTCAGTAAAGTACTACAAATTGATCAACAGTGCAGTCATGGTCATTTAACTGTGTTTATTTACATCAGTTAATAAAATTTAAGATATAAAAATTTCATTTGGAATAATAAATGGTGCTTTTGTGAGTTTCTGCAGTGCTTACATTAGGCTATGCTATCTGCCAAGTACATAGTATGACGCAATGCTATAAGGGGTAAAAATCAAATAATTTCATTAAATCTGCATGACAAAATTTTTTTGGGGGTAGTAAACAACTTATGTTTCAATGTTTAACACCGCAGAATAACTTTCTGTGCATTTATAATATTATTTAGGACATTTTTTATATAAAAGCATATTGTCAGGATGGGAAAAGCTAAAAATAGGACAAACTCAAGATTTAGGCTCTAAATTTGCAATATGTGACATTTTGCCCCCAAAAAGATTGAAATGTGGCTACTATTATCTCAAATGATCAGTTAAGACAAAAAAAACCAATTGTTTTCTGATTTTGATGTTTCACCGCATTTTGCTTAAAGGTGTCATACCACCAATTAAAAGTCCCTATCTGTTCAACCAAATTTTGCAATTTTCACAGCTTTCTAAATATTTTACCTTAAGTTTAACTTCATAGAAACTAGGTATATCCTGAATTGTACAGGTGTCACCTTTCTGCATGCCAATTTTCAACATACATTCAAAATCATATAAGAAAGCAGAGAGCTTCCGAAAGGAGGTACCACTAAAAATAACCCCTGGTTTTCTGGAAATCTTAAATTAGTATACTATGGAGCGCATTAATCCTCAATTTTTCATGCAAACTCATAGACAGGTAAATTTTGGCTCAAAATGGTCTTAATATATTTCTCTTTCAACAAAACTTTCATTTCTGCAAATTTGTTAGTTAGTTTAGGTGAACAATGACATCAAATGCACTTTTTTTTGTCCGAGTAGGCCTACTTTCACATACGTTCTAAATTTGAGGGAGTAATTGGTGGTATGACACCTAAAGAGACAAAAAAGTTGATTAGAAATCTTTTATTTTGCTTTATTCTTAATCCTTAGTCAATTTGTAGTTAAAAACAGCCTATCTGAGCATTATGCGACTTATAATAAAAATTTCACAGCTCAATTTAAACTGACTGTAATGTATGACTTTGATAGAAAATACTTGAAAATTTCATTTTGGGCTACAGGAACATAAACTTTCAATATCAAGATCATTGTTTTACTGATTTTTTCTTGTTTGTTCTACTTCTCTAAAGACTTCCAACAATTTTTGCAATGAATTTAGTAAAAAATCCAAGGTATTGAAGTGTCAAGGAATATTGACCCCCCTTTTTTTCACTGGTGTCAGTAAAGTACTACAAATTGATCAACAGTGCAGTCATGGTCATTTAACTGTGTTTATTTACATCAGTTAATAAAATTTAAGATATAAAAATTTCATTTGGAATAATAAATGGTGCTTTTGTGAGTTTCTGCAGTGCTTACATTAGGCTATGCTATCTGCCAAGTACATAGTATGACGCAATGCTATAAGGGGTAAAAATCAAATAATTTCATTAAATCTGCATGACAAAATTTTTTTGGGGGTAGTAAACAACTTATGTTTCAATGTTTAACACCGCAGAATAACTTTCTGTGCATTTATAATATTATTTAGGACATTTTTTATATAAAAGCATATTGTCAGGATGGGAAAAGCTAAAAATAGGACAAACTCAAGATTTAGGCTCTAAATTTGCAATATGTGACATTTTGCCCCCAAAAAGATTGAAATGTGGCTACTATTATCTCAAATGATCAGTTAAGACAAAAAAAAACAATTGTTTTCTGATTTTGATGTTTCACCGCATTTTGCTTAAAGGTGTCATACCACCAATTAAAAGTCCCTATCTGTTCAACCAAATTTTGCAATTTTCACAGCTTTCTAAATATTTTACCTTAAGTTTAACTTCATAGAAACTAGGTATATCCTGAATTGTACAGGTGTCACCTTTCTGCATGCCAATTTTCAACATACATTCAAAATCATATAAGAAAGCAGAGAGCTTCCGAAAGGAGGTACCACTAAAAATAACCCCTGGTTTTCTGGAAATCTTAAATTAGTATACTATGGAGCGCATTAATCCTCAATTTTTCATGCAAACTCATAGACAGGTAAATTTTGGCTCAAAATGGTCTTAATATATTTCTCTTTCAACAAAACTTTCATTTCTGCAAATTTGTTAGTTAGTTTAGGTGAACAATGACATCAAATGCACTTTTTTTTGTCCGAGTAGGCCTACTTTCACATACGTTCTAAATTTGAGGGAGTAATTGGTGGTATGACACCTAAAGAGACAAAAAAGTTGATTAGAAATCTTTTATTTTGCTTTATTCTTAATCCTTAGTCAATTTGTAGTTAAAAACAGCCTATCTGAGCATTATGCGACTTATAATAAAAATTTCACAGCTCAATTTAAACTGACTGTAATGTATGACTTTGATAGAAAATACTTGAAAATTTCATTTTGGGCTACAGGAACATAAACTTTCAATATCAAGATCATTGTTTTACTGATTTTTTCTTGTTTGTTCTACTTCTCTAAAGACTTCCAACAATTTTTGCAATGAATTTAGTAAAAAATCCAAGGTATTGAAGTGTCAAGGAATATTGACCCCCCTTTTTTTCACTGGTGTCAGTAAAGTACTACAAATTGATCAACAGTGCAGTCATGGTCATTTAACTGTGTTTATTTACATCAGTTAATAAAATTTAAGATATAAAAATTTCATTTGGAATAATAAATGGTGCTTTTGTGAGTTTCTGCAGTGCTTACATTAGGCTATGCTATCTGCCAAGTACATAGTATGACGCAATGCTATAAGGGGTAAAAATCAAATAATTTCATTAAATCTGCATGACAAAATTTTTTTGGGGGTAGTAAACAACTTATGTTTCAATGTTTAACACCGCAGAATAACTTTCTGTGCATTTATAATATTATTTAGGACATTTTTTATATAAAAGCATATTGTCAGGATGGGAAAAGCTAAAAATAGGACAAACTCAAGATTTAGGCTCTAAATTTGCAATATGTGACATTTTGCCCCCAAAAAGATTGAAATGTGGCTACTATTATCTCAAATGATCAGTTAAGACAAAAAAAACCAATTGTTTTCTGATTTTGATGTTTCACCGCATTTTGCTTAAAGGTGTCATACCACCAATTAAAAGTCCCTATCTGTTCAACCAAATTTTGCAATTTTCACAGCTTTCTAAATATTTTACCTTAAGTTTAACTTCATAGAAACTAGGTATATCCTGAATTGTACAGGTGTCACCTTTCTGCATGCCAATTTTCAACATACATTCAAAATCATATAAGAAAGCAGAGAGCTTCCGAAAGGAGGTACCACTAAAAATAACCCCTGGTTTTCTGGAAATCTTAAATTAGTATACTATGGAGCGCATTAATCCTCATTTTTCATGCAAACTCATAGACAGGTAAATTTTGGCTCAAAATGGTCTTAATATATTTCTCTTTCAACAAAACTTTCATTTCTGCAAATTTGTTAGTTAGTTTAGGTGAACAATGACATCAAATGCACTTTTTTTTGTCCGAGTAGGCCTACTTTCACATACGTTCTAAATTTGAGGGAGTAATTGGTGGTATGACACCTAAAGAGACAAAAAAGTTGATTAGAAATCTTTTATTTTGCTTTATTCTTAATCCTTAGTCAATTTGTAGTTAAAAACAGCCTATCTGAGCATTATGCGACTTATAATAAAAATTTCACAGCTCAATTTAAACTGACTGTAATGTATGACTTTGATAGAAAATACTTGAAAATTTCATTTTGGGCTACAGGAACATAAACTTTCAATATCAAGATCATTGTTTTACTGATTTTTTCTTGTTTGTTCTACTTCTCTAAAGACTTCCAACAATTTTTGCAATGAATTTAGTAAAAAATCCAAGGTATTGAAGTGTCAAGGAATATTGACCCCCCTTTTTTTCACTGGTGTCAGTAAAGTACTACAAATTGATCAACAGTGCAGTCAATGGTCATTTAACTGTGTTTATTTACATCAGTTAATAAAATTTAAGATATAAAAATTTCATTTGGAATAATAAATGGTGCTTTTGTGAGTTTCTGCAGTGCTTACATTAGGCTATGCTATCTGCCAAGTACATAGTATGACGCAATGCTATAAGGGGTAAAAATCAAATAATTTCATTAAATCTGCATGACAAAATTTTTTTGGGGGTAGTAAACAACTTATGTTTCAATGTTTAACACCGCAGAATAACTTTCTGTGCATTTATAATATTATTTAGGACATTTTTTATATAAAAGCATATTGTCAGGATGGGAAAAGCTAAAAATAGGACAAACTCAAGATTTAGGCTCTAAATTTGCAATATGTGACATTTTGCCCCCAAAAAGATTGAAATGTGGCTACTATTATCTCAAATGATCAGTTAAGACAAAAAAAAACCAATTGTTTTCTGATTTTGATGTTTCACCGCATTTTGCTTAAAGGTGTCATACCACCAATTAAAAGTCCCTATCTGTTCAACCAAATTTTGCAATTTTCACAGCTTTCTAAATATTTTACCTTAAGTTTAACTTCATAGAAACTAGGTATATCCTGAATTGTACAGGTGTCACCTTTCTGCATGCCAATTTTCAACATACATTCAAAATCATATAAGAAAGCAGAGAGCTTCCGAAAGGAGGTACACTAAAAATAACCCCTGGTTTTCTGGAAATCTTAAATTAGTATACTATGGAGCGCATTAATCCTCAATTTTTCATGCAAACTCATAGACAGGTAAATTTTGGCTCAAAATGGTCTTAATATATTTCTCTTTCAACAAAACTTTCATTTCTGCAAATTTGTTAGTTAGTTTAGGTGAACAATGACATCAAATGCACTTTTTTTTTGTCCGAGTAGGCCTACTTTCACATACGTTCTAAATTTGAGGGAGTAATTGGTGGTATGACACCTAAGAGACAAAAAAAGTTGATTAGAAATCTTTTATTTTGCTTTATTCTTAATCCTTAGTCAATTTGTAGTTAAAAACAGCCTATCTGAGCATTATGCGACTTATAATAAAAATTTCACAGCTCAATTTAAACTGACTGTAATGTATGACTTTGATAGAAAATACTTGAAAATTTCATTTTGGGCTACAGGAACATAAACTTTCAATATCAAGATCATTGTTTTACTGATTTTTTCTTGTTTGTTCTACTTCTCTAAAGACTTCCAACAATTTTTGCAATGAATTTAGTAAAAAATCCAAGGTATTGAAGTGTCAAGGAATATTGACCCCCCTTTTTTTCACTGGTGTCAGTAAAGTACTACAAATTGATCAACAGTGCAGTCATGGTCATTTAACTGTGTTTATTTACATCAGTTAATAAAATTTAAGATATAAAAATTTCATTTGGAATAATAAATGGTGCTTTTGTGAGTTTCTGCAGTGCTTACATTAGGCTATGCTATCTGCCAAGTACATAGTATGACGCAATGCTATAAGGGGTAAAAATCAAATAATTTCATTAAATCTGCATGACAAAATTTTTTTGGGGGTAGTAAACAACTTATGTTTTCAATGTTTAACACCGCAGAATAACTTTCTGCATTTATAATATTATTTAGGACATTTTTTATATAAAAGCATATTGTCAGGATGGGAAAAGCTAAAAATAGGACAAACTCAAGATTTAGGCTCTAAATTTGCAATATGTGACATTTTGCCCCCAAAAAGATTGAAATGTGGCTACTATTATCTCAAATGATCAGTTAAGACAAAAAAAACCAATTGTTTTCTGATTTTGATGTTTCACCGCATTTTGCTTAAAGGTGTCATACCACCAATTAAAAGTCCCTATCTGTTCAACCAAATTTTGCAATTTTCACAGCTTTCTAAATATTTTACCTTAAGTTTAACTTCATAGAAACTAGGTATATCCTGAATTGTACAGGTGTCACCTTTCTGCATGCCAATTTTCAACATACATTCAAAATCATATAAGAAAGCAGAGAGCTTCCGAAAGGAGGTACCACTAAAAATAACCCCTGGTTTTCTGGAAATCTTAAATTAGTATACTATGGAGCGCATTAATCCTCAATTTTTCATGCAAACTCATAGACAGGTAAATTTTGGCTCAAAATGGTCTTAATATATTTCTCTTTCAACAAAACTTTCATTTCTGCAAATTTGTTAGTTAGTTTAGGTGAACAATGACATCAAATGCACTTTTTTTTTGTCCGAGTAGGCCTACTTTCACATACGTTCTAAATTTGAGGGAGTAATTGGTGGTATGACACCTAAAGAGACAAAAAGTTGATTAGAAATCTTTTATTTTGCTTTATTCTTAATCCTTAGTCAATTTGTAGTTAAAAACAGCCCTATCTGAGCATTATGCGACTTATATAAAAAATTTCACAGCTCAATTTAAACTGACTGTAATGTATGACTTTGATAGAAAATACTTGAAAATTTCATTTTGGGCTACAGGAACATAAACTTTCAATATCAAGATCATTGTTTTACTGATTTTTTCTTGTTTGTTCTACTTCTCTAAAGACTTCCAACAATTTTTGCAATGAATTTAGTAAAAAATCCAAGGTATTGAAGTGTCAAGGAATATTGACCCCCCTTTTTTCAACTGGTGTCAGTAAAGTACTACAAATTGATCAACAGTGCAGTCATGGTCATTTAACTGTGTTTATTTACATCAGTTAATAAAATTTAAGATATAAAAATTTCATTTGGAATAATAAATGGTGCTTTTGTGAGTTTCTGCAGTGCTTACATTAGGCTATGCTATCTGCCAAGTACATAGTATGACGCAATGCTATAAGGGGTAAAAATCAAATAATTTCATTAAATCTGCATGACAAAATTTTTTTGGGGGTAGTAAACAACTTATGTTTCAATGTTTAACACCGCAGAATAACTTTCTGTGCATTTATAATATTATTTAGGACATTTTTTATATAAAAGCATATTGTCAGGATGGGAAAAGCTAAAAATAGGACAAACTCAAGATTTAGGCTCTAAATTTGCAATATGTGACATTTTGCCCCAAAAAGATTGAAATGTGGCTACTATTATCTCAAATGATCAGTTAAGACAAAAAAAAACAATTGTTTTCTGATTTTGATGTTTCACCGCATTTTGCTTAAAGAGACAAAAAAGTTGATTAGAAATCTTTTATTTTGCTTTATTCTTAATCCTTAGTCAATTTGTAGTTAAAAACAGCCTATCTGAGCATTATGCGACTTATAATAAAAATTTCACAGCTCAATTTAAACTGACTGTAATGTATGACTTTGATAGAAAATACTTGAAAATTTCATTTTGGGCTACAGGAACATAAACTTTCAATATCAAGATCATTGTTTTACTGATTTTTTCTTGTTTGTTCTACTTCTCTAAAGACTTCCAACAATTTTTGCAATGAATTTAGTAAAAAATCCAAGGTATTGAAGTGTCAAGGAATATTGACCCCCCTTTTTTTCACTGGTGTCAGTAAAGTACTACAAATTGATCAACAGTGCAGTCATGGTCATTTAACTGTGTTTATTTACATCAGTTAATAAAATTTAAGATATAAAAATTTCATTTGGAATAATAAATGGTGCTTTTGTGAGTTTCTGCAGTGCTTACATTAGGCTATGCTATCTGCCAAGTACATAGTATGACGCAATGCTATAAGGGGTAAAAATCAAATAATTTCATTAAATCTGCATGACAAAATTTTTTTGGGGGTAGTAAACAACTTATGTTTCAATGTTTAACACCGCAGAATAACTTTCTGTGCATTTATAATATTATTTAGGACATTTTTTATATAAAAGCATATTGTCAGGATGGGAAAAGCTAAAAATAGGACAAACTCAAGATTTAGGCTCTAAATTTGCAATATGTGACATTTTGCCCCCAAAAAGATTGAAATGTGGCTACTATTATCTCAAATGATCAGTTAAGACAAAAAAAACCAATTGTTTTCTGATTTTGATGTTTCACCGCATTTTGCTTAAAGGTGTCATACCACCAATTAAAAGTCCCTATCTGTTCAACCAAATTTTGCAATTTTCACA
Source organism: Mytilus edulis (assembly GCF_963676685.1). Classification (NCBI taxonomy): domain Eukaryota; kingdom Metazoa; phylum Mollusca; class Bivalvia; order Mytilida; family Mytilidae; genus Mytilus; species Mytilus edulis. The sequence continues at coordinate 52,161,927 of NC_092350.1, forward strand.
GCTTTCTAAATATTTTACCTTAAGTTTAACTTCATAGAAACTAGGTATATCCTGAATTGTACAGGTGTCACCTTTCTGCATGCCAATTTTCAACATACATTCAAAATCATATAAGAAAGCAGAGAGCTTCCGAAAGGAGGTACCACTAAAAATAACCCCTGGTTTTCTGGAAATCTTAAATTAGTATACTATGGAGCGCATTAATCCTCAATTTTTCATGCAAACTCATAGACAGGTAAATTTTGGCTCAAAATGGTCTTAATATATTTCTCTTTCAACAAAACTTTCATTTCTGCAAATTTGTTAGTTAGTTTAGGTGAACAATGACATCAAATGCACTTTTTTTTTGTCCGAGTAGGCTACTTTCACATACGTTCTAAATTTGAGGGAGTAATTGGTGGTATGACACCTAAAGAGACAAAAAAGTTGATTAGAAATCTTTTATTTTGCTTTTATTCTTAATCCTTAGTCAATTTGTAGTTAAAAACAGCCTATCTGAGCATTATGCGACTTATAATAAAAATTTCACAGCTCAATTTAAACTGACTGTAATGTATGACTTTGATAGAAAATACTTGAAAATTTCATTTTGGGCTACAGGAACATAAACTTTCAATATCAAGATCATTGTTTTACTGATTTTTTCTTGTTTGTTCTACTTCTCTAAAGACTTCCAACAATTTTTGCAATGAATTTAGTAAAAAATCCAAGGTATTGAAGTGTCAAGGAATATTGACCCCCCTTTTTTTCACTGGTGTCAGTAAAGTACTACAAATTGATCAACAGTGCAGTCATGGTCATTTAACTGTGTTTATTTACATCAGTTAATAAAATTTAAGATATAAAAATTTCATTTGGAATAATAAATGGTGCTTTTGTGAGTTTCTGCAGTGCTTACATTAGGCTATGCTATCTGCCAAGTACATAGTATGACGCAATGCTATAAGGGGTAAAAATCAAATAATTTCATTAAATCTGCATGACAAAATTTTTTTGGGGGTAAACAACTTATGTTTCAATGTTTAACACCGCAGAATAACTTTCTGTGCATTTATAATATTATTTAGGACATTTTTTATATAAAAGCATATTGTCAGGATGGGAAAAGCTAAAAATAGGACAAACTCAAGATTTAGGCTCTAAATTTGCAATATGTGACATTTTGCCCCCAAAAAGATTGAAATGTGGCTACTATTATCTCAAATGATCAGTTAAGACAAAAAAAACCAATTGTTTTCTGATTTTGATGTTTCACCGCATTTTGCTTAAAGAGACAAAAAAGTTGATTAGAAATCTTTTATTTTGCTTTATTCTTAATCCTTAGTCAATTTGTAGTTAAAAACAGCCTATCTGAGCATTATGCGACTTATAATAAAAATTTCACAGCTCAATTTAAACTGACTGTAATGTATGACTTTGATAGAAAATACTTGAAAATTTCATTTTGGGCTACAGGAACATAAACTTTCAATATCAAGATCATTGTTTTACTGATTTTTTCTTGTTTGTTCTACTTCTCTAAAGACTTCCAACAATTTTTGCAATGAATTTAGTAAAAAATCCAAGGTATTGAAGTGTCAAGGAATATTGACCCCCCTTTTTTTCACTGGTGTCAGTAAAGTACTACAAATTGATCAACAGTGCAGTCATGGTCATTTAACTGTGTTTATTTACATCAGTTAATAAAATTTAAGATATAAAAATTTCATTTGGAATAATAAATGGTGCTTTTGTGAGTTTCTGCAGTGCTTACATTAGGCTATGCTATCTGCCAAGTACATAGTATGACGCAATGCTATAAGGGGTAAAAATCAAATAATTTCATTAAATCTGCATGACAAAATTTTTTTGGGGGTAGTAAACAACTTATGTTTCAATGTTTAACACCGCAGAATAACTTTCTGTGCATTTATAATATTATTTAGGACATTTTTTATATAAAAGCATATTGTCAGGATGGGAAAAGCTAAAAATAGGACAAACTCAAGATTTAGGCTCTAAATTTGCAATATGTGACATTTTGCCCCCAAAAAGATTGAAATGTGGCTACTATTATCTCAAATGATCAGTTAAGACAAAAAAAAACAATTGTTTTCTGATTTTGATGTTTCACCGCATTTTGCTTAAAGGTGTCATACCACCAATTAAAAGTCCCTATCTGTTCAACCAAATTTTGCAATTTTCACAGCTTTCTAAATATTTTACCTTAAGTTTAACTTCATAGAAACTAGGTATATCCTGAATTGTACAGGTGTCACCTTTCTGCATGCCAATTTTCAACATACATTCAAAATCATATAAGAAAGCAGAGAGCTTCCGAAAGGAGGTACCACTAAAAATAACCCCTGGTTTTCTGGAAATCTTAAATTAGTATACTATGGAGCGCATTAATCCTCAATTTTTCATGCAAACTCATAGACAGGTAAATTTTGGCTCAAAATGGTCTTAATATATTTCTCTTTCAACAAAACTTTCATTTCTGCAAATTTGTTAGTTAGTTTAGGTGAACAATGACATCAAATGCACTTTTTTTTGTCCGAGTAGGCCTACTTTCACATACGTTCTAAATTTGAGGGAGTAATTGGTGGTATGACACCTAAAGAGACAAAAAAGTTGATTAGAAATCTTTTATTTTGCTTTATTCTTAATCCTTAGTCAATTTGTAGTTAAAAACAGCCTATCTGAGCATTATGCGACTTATAATAAAAATTTCACAGCTCAATTTAAACTGACTGTAATGTATGACTTTGATAGAAAATACTTGAAAATTTCATTTTGGGCTACAGGAACATAAACTTTCAATATCAAGATCATTGTTTTACTGATTTTTTCTTGTTTGTTCTACTTCTCTAAAGACTTCCAACAATTTTTGCAATGAATTTAGTAAAAAATCCAAGGTATTGAAGTGTCAAGGAATATTGACCCCCCTTTTTTTCACTGGTGTCAGTAAAGTACTACAAATTGATCAACAGTGCAGTCATGGTCATTTAACTGTGTTTATTTACATCAGTTAATAAAATTTAAGATATAAAAATTTCATTTGGAATAATAAATGGTGCTTTTGTGAGTTTCTGCAGTGCTTACATTAGGCTATGCTATCTGCCAAGTACATAGTATGACGCAATGCTATAAGGGGTAAAAATCAAATAATTTCATTAAATCTGCATGACAAAATTTTTTTGGGGGTAGTAAACAACTTATGTTTCAATGTTTAACACCGCAGAATAACTTTCTGTGCATTTATAATATTATTTAGGACATTTTTTATATAAAAGCATATTGTCAGGATGGGAAAAGCTAAAAATAGGACAAACTCAAGATTTAGGCTCTAAATTTGCAATATGTGACATTTTGCCCCCAAAAAGATTGAAATGTGGCTACTATTATCTCAAATGATCAGTTAAGACAAAAAAAAACAATTGTTTTCTGATTTTGATGTTTCACTGCATTTTGCTTAAAGAGACAAAAAAGTTGATTAGAAATCTTTTATTTTGCTTTATTCTTAATCCTTAGTCAATTTGTAGTTAAAAACAGCCTATCTGAGCATTATGCGACTTATAATAAAAATTTCACAGCTCAATTTAAACTGACTGTAATGTATGACTTTGATAGAAAATACTTGAAAATTTCATTTTGGGCTACAGGAACATAAACTTTCAATATCAAGATCATTGTTTTACTGATTTTTTCTTGTTTGTTCTACTTCTCTAAAGACTTCCAACAATTTTTGCAATGAATTTAGTAAAAAATCCAAGGTATTGAAGTGTCAAGGAATATTGACCCCCCTTTTTTTCACTGGTGTCAGTAAAGTACTACAAATTGATCAACAGTGCAGTCATGGTCATTTAACTGTGTTTATTTACATCAGTTAATAAAATTTAAGATATAAAAATTTCATTTGGAATAATAAATGGTGCTTTTGTGAGTTTCTGCAGTGCTTACATTAGGCTATGCTATCTGCCAAGTACATAGTATGACGCAATGCTATAAGGGGTAAAAATCAAATAATTTCATTAAATCTGCATGACAAAATTTTTTTGGGGGTAGTAAACAACTTATGTTTCAATGTTTAACACCGCAGAATAACTTTCTGTGCATTTATAATATTATTTAGGACATTTTTTATATAAAAGCATATTGTCAGGATGGGAAAAGCTAAAAATAGGACAAACTCAAGATTTAGGCTCTAAATTTGCAATATGTGACATTTTGCCCCCAAAAAGATTGAAATGTGGCTACTATTATCTCAAATGATCAGTTAAGACAAAAAAAACCAATTGTTTTCTGATTTTGATGTTTCACCGCATTTTGCTTAAAGGTGTCATACCACCAATTAAAAGTCCCTATCTGTTCAACCAAATTTTGCAATTTTCACAGCTTTCTAAATATTTTACCTTAAGTTTAACTTCATAGAAACTAGGTATATCCTGAATTGTACAGGTGTCACCTTTCTGCATGCCAATTTTCAACATACATTCAAAATCATATAAGAAAGCAGAGAGCTTCCGAAAGGAGGTACCACTAAAAATAACCCCTGGTTTTCTGGAAATCTTAAATTAGTATACTATGGAGCGCATTAATCCTCAATTTTTCATGCAAACTCATAGACAGGTAAATTTTGGCTCAAAATGGTCTTAATATATTTCTCTTTCAACAAAACTTTCATTTCTGCAAATTTGTTAGTTAGTTTAGGTGAACAATGACATCAAATGCACTTTTTTTTGTCCGAGTAGGCCTACTTTCACATACGTTCTAAATTTGAGGGAGTAATTGGTGGTATGACACCTAAAGAGACAAAAAAGTTGATTAGAAATCTTTTATTTTGCTTTATTCTTAATCCTTAGTCAATTTGTAGTTAAAAACAGCCTATCTGAGCATTATGCGACTTATAATAAAAAATTTCACAGCTCAATTTAAACTGACTGTAATGTATGACTTTGATAGAAAATACTTGAAAATTTCATTTTGGGCTACAGGAACATAAACTTTCAATATCAAGATCATTGTTTTACTGATTTTTTCTTGTTTGTTCTACTTCTCTAAAGACTTCCAACAATTTTTGCAATGAATTTAGTAAAAAATCCAAGGTATTGAAGTGTCAAGGAATATTGACCCCCCTTTTTTTCACTGGTGTCAGTAAAGTACTACAAATTGATCAACAGTGCAGTCATGGTCATTTAACTGTGTTTATTTACATCAGTTAATAAAATTTAAGATATAAAAATTTCATTTGGAATAATAAATGGTGCTTTTGTGAGTTTCTGCAGTGCTTACATTAGGCTATGCTATCTGCCAAGTACATAGTATGACGCAATGCTATAAGGGGTAAAAATCAAATAATTTCATTAAATCTGCATGACAAAATTTTTTTGGGGGTAGTAAACAACTTATGTTTCAATGTTTAACACCGCAGAATAACTTTCTGTGCATTTATAATATTATTTAGGACATTTTTTATATAAAAGCATATTGTCAGGATGGGAAAAGCTAAAAATAGGACAAACTCAAGATTTAGGCTCTAAATTTGCAATATGTGACATTTTGCCCCCAAAAAGATTGAAATGTGGCTACTATTATCTCAAATGATCAGTTAAGACAAAAAAAAACCAATTGTTTTCTGATTTTGATGTTTCACCGCATTTTGCTTAAAGGTGTCATACCACCAATTAAAAGTCCCTATCTGTTCAACCAAATTTTGCAATTTTCACAGCTTTCTAAATATTTTACCTTAAGTTTAACTTCATAGAAACTAGGTATATCCTGAATTGTACAGGTGTCACCTTTCTGCATGCCAATTTTCAACATACATTCAAAATCATATAAGAAAGCAGAGAGCTTCCGAAAGGAGGTACCACTAAAAATAACCCCTGGTTTTCTGGAAATCTTAAATTAGTATACTATGGAGCGCATTAATCCTCAATTTTTCATGCAAACTCATAGACAGGTAAATTTTGGCTCAAAATGGTCTTAATATATTTCTCTTTCAACAAAACTTTCATTTCTGCAAATTTGTTAGTTAGTTTAGGTGAACAATGACATCAAATGCACTTTTTTTTGTCCGAGTAGGCCTACTTTCACATACGTTCTAAATTTGAGGGAGTAATTGGTGGTATGACACCTAAAGAGACAAAAAAGTTGATTAGAAATCTTTTATTTTGCTTTATTCTTAATCCTTAGTCAATTTGTAGTTAAAAACAGCCTATCTGAGCATTATGCGACTTATAATAAAAATTTCACAGCTCAATTTAAACTGACTGTAATGTATGACTTTGATAGAAAATACTTGAAAATTTCATTTTGGGCTACAGGAACATAAACTTTCAATATCAAGATCATTGTTTTACTGATTTTTTCTTGTTTGTTCTACTTCTCTAAAGACTTCCAACAATTTTTGCAATGAATTTAGTAAAAAATCCAAGGTATTGAAGTGTCAAGGAATATTGACCCCCCTTTTTTTCACTGGTGTCAGTAAAGTACTACAAATTGATCAACAGTGCAGTCATGGTCATTTAACTGTGTTTATTTACATCAGTTAATAAAATTTAAGATATAAAAATTTCATTTGGAATAATAAATGGTGCTTTTGTGAGTTTCTGCAGTGCTTACATTAGGCTATGCTATCTGCCAAGTACATAGTATGACGCAATGCTATAAGGGGTAAAAATCAAATAATTTCATTAAATCTGCATGACAAAATTTTTTTGGGGGTAGTAAACAACTTATGTTTCAATGTTTAACACCGCAGAATAACTTTCTGTGCATTTATAATATTATTTAGGACATTTTTTATATAAAAGCATATTGTCAGGATGGGAAAAGCTAAAAATAGGACAAACTCAAGATTTAGGCTCTAAATTTGCAATATGTGACATTTTGCCCCCAAAAAGATTGAAATGTGGCTACTATTATCTCAAATGATCAGTTAAGACAAAAAAAACCAATTGTTTTCTGATTTTGATGTTTCACCGCATTTTGCTTAAAGAGACAAAAAAGTTGATTAGAAATCTTTTATTTTGCTTTATTCTTAATCCTTAGTCAATTTGTAGTTAAAAACAGCCTATCTGAGCATTATGCGACTTATAATAAAAATTTCACAGCTCAATTTAAACTGACTGTAATGTATGACTTTGATAGAAAATACTTGAAAATTTCATTTTGGGCTACAGGAACATAAACTTTCAATATCAAGATCATTGTTTTACTGATTTTTTCTTGTTTGTTCTACTTCTCTAAAGACTTCCAACAATTTTTGCAATGAATTTAGTAAAAAATCCAAGGTATTGAAGTGTCAAGGAATATTGACCCCCCTTTTTTTCACTGGTGTCAGTAAAGTACTACAAATTGATCAACAGTGCAGTCATGGTCATTTAACTGTGTTTATTTACATCAGTTAATAAAATTTAAGATATAAAAATTTCATTTGGAATAATAAATGGTGCTTTTGTGAGTTTCTGCAGTGCTTACATTAGGCTATGCTATCTGCCAAGTACATAGTATGACGCAATGCTATAAGGGGTAAAAATCAAATAATTTCATTAAATCTGCATGACAAAATTTTTTTGGGGGTAGTAAACAACTTATGTTTCAATGTTTAACACCGCAGAATAACTTTCTGTGCATTTATAATATTATTTAGGACATTTTTTATATAAAAGCATATTGTCAGGATGGGAAAAGCTAAAAATAGGACAAACTCAAGATTTAGGCTCTAAATTTGCAATATGTGACATTTTGCCCCCAAAAAGATTGAAATGTGGCTACTATTATCTCAAATGATCAGTTAAGACAAAAAAAACCAATTGTTTTCTGATTTTGATGTTTCACCGCATTTTGCTTAAAGGTGTCATACCACCAATTAAAAGTCCCTATCTGTTCAACCAAATTTTGCAATTTTCACAGCTTTCTAAATATTTTACCTTAAGTTTAACTTCATAGAAACTAGGTATATCCTGAATTGTACAGGTGTCACCTTTCTGCATGCCAATTTTCAACATACATTCAAAATCATATAAGAAAGCAGAGAGCTTCCGAAAGGAGGTACCACTAAAAATAACCCCTGGTTTTCTGGAAATCTTAAATTAGTATACTATGGAGCGCATTAATCCTCAATTTTTCATGCAAACTCATAGACAGGTAAATTTTGGCTCAAAATGGTCTTAATATATTTCTCTTTCAACAAAACTTTCATTTCTGCAAATTTGTTAGTTAGTTTAGGTGAACAATGACATCAAATGCACTTTTTTTTGTCCGAGTAGGCCTACTTTCACATACGTTCTAAATTTGAGGGAGTAATTGGTGGTATGACACCTAAAGAGACAAAAAAGTTGATTAGAAATCTTTTATTTTGCTTTATTCTTAATCCTTAGTCAATTTGTAGTTAAAAACAGCCTATCTGAGCATTATGCGACTTATAATGAAAATTTCACAGCTCAATTTAAACTGACTGTAATGTATGACTTTGATAGAAAATACTTGAAAATTTCATTTTGGGCTACAGGAACATAAACTTTCAATATCAAGATCATTGTTTTACTGATTTTTTCTTGTTTGTTCTACTTCTCTAAAGACTTCCAACAATTTTTGCAATGAATTTAGTAAAAAATCCAAGGTATTGAAGTGTCAAGGAATATTGACCCCCCTTTTTTTCACTGGTGTCAGTAAAGTACTACAAATTGATCAACAGTGCAGTCATGGTCATTTAACTGTGTTTATTTACATCAGTTAATAAAATTTAAGATATAAAAATTTCATTTGGAATAATAAATGGTGCTTTTGTGAGTTTCTGCAGTGCTTACATTAGGCTATGCTATCTGCCAAGTACATAGTATGACGCAATGCTATAAGGGGTAAAAATCAAATAATTTCATTAAATCTGCATGACAAAATTTTTTTGGGGGTAGTAAACAACTTATGTTTCAATGTTTAACACCGCAGAATAACTTTCTGTGCATTTATAATATTATTTAGGACATTTTTTATATAAAAGCATATTGTCAGGATGGGAAAAGCTAAAAATAGGACAAACTCAAGATTTAGGCTCTAAATTTGCAATATGTGACATTTTGCCCCCAAAAAGATTGAAATGTGGCTACTATTATCTCAAATGATCAGTTAAGACAAAAAAAACCAATTGTTTTCTGATTTTGATGTTTCACCGCATTTTGCTTAAAGAGACAAAAAAGTTGATTAGAAATCTTTTATTTTGCTTTATTCTTAATCCTTAGTCAATTTGTAGTTAAAAACAGCCTATCTGAGCATTATGCGACTTATAATGAAAATTTCACAGCTCAATTTAAACTGACTGTAATGTATGACTTTGATAGAAAATACTTGAAAATTTCATTTTGGGCTACAGGAACATAAACTTTCAATATCAAGATCATTGTTTTACTGATTTTTTCTTGTTTGTTCTACTTCTCTAAAGACTTCCAACAATTTTTGCAATGAATTTAGTAAAAAATCCAAGGTATTGAAGTGTCAAGGAATATTGACCCCCCTTTTTTTCACTGGTGTCAGTAAAGTACTACAAATTGATCAACAGTGCAGTCATGGTCATTTAACTGTGTTTATTTACATCAGTTAATAAAATTTAAGATATAAAAATTTCATTTGGAATAATAAATGGTGCTTTTGTGAGTTTCTGCAGTGCTTACATTAGGCTATGCTATCTGCCAAGTACATAGTATGACGCAATGCTATAAGGGGTAAAAATCAAATAATTTCATTAAATCTGCATGACAAAATTTTTTTGGGGGTAGTAAACAACTTATGTTTCAATGTTTAACACCGCAGAATAACTTTCTGTGCATTTATAATATTATTTAGGACATTTTTTATATAAAAGCATATTGTCAGGATGGGAAAAGCTAAAAATAGGACAAACTCAAGATTTAGGCTCTAAATTTGCAATATGTGACATTTTGCCCCCAAAAAGATTGAAATGTGGCTACTATTATCTCAAATGATCAGTTAAGACAAAAAAAACCAATTGTTTTCTGATTTTGATGTTTCACCGCATTTTGCTTAAAGGTGTCATACCACCAATTAAAAGTCCCTATCTGTTCAACCAAATTTTGCAATTTTCACAGCTTTCTAAATATTTTACCTTAAGTTTAACTTCATAGAAACTAGGTATATCCTGAATTGTACAGGTGTCACCTTTCTGCATGCCAATTTTCAACATACATTCAAAATCATATAAGAAAGCAGAGAGCTTCCGAAAGGAGGTACCACTAAAAATAACCCCTGGTTTTCTGGAAATCTTAAATTAGTATACTATGGAGCGCATTAATCCTCAATTTTTCATGCAAACTCATAGACAGGTAAATTTTGGCTCAAAATGGTCTTAATATATTTCTCTTTCAACAAAACTTTCATTTCTGCAAATTTGTTAGTTAGTTTAGGTGAACAATGACATCAAATGCACTTTTTTTTGTCCGAGTAGGCCTACTTTCACATACGTTCTAAATTTGAGGGAGTAATTGGTGGTATGACACCTAAAGAGACAAAAAAGTTGATTAGAAATCTTTTATTTTGCTTTATTCTTAATCCTTAGTCAATTTGTAGTTAAAAACAGCCTATCTGAGCATTATGCGACTTATAATAAAAATTTCACAGCTCAATTTAAACTGACTGTAATGTATGACTTTGATAGAAAATACTTGAAAATTTCATTTTGGGCTACAGGAACATAAACTTTCAATATCAAGATCATTGTTTTACTGATTTTTTCTTGTTTGTTCTACTTCTCTAAAGACTTCCAACAATTTTTGCAATGAATTTAGTAAAAAATCCAAGGTATTGAAGTGTCAAGGAATATTGACCCCCCTTTTTTTCACTGGTGTCAGTAAAGTACTACAAATTGATCAACAGTGCAGTCATGGTCATTTAACTGTGTTTATTTACATCAGTTAATAAAATTTAAGATATAAAAATTTCATTTGGAATAATAAATGGTGCTTTTGTGAGTTTCTGCAGTGCTTACATTAGGCTATGCTATCTGCCAAGTACATAGTATGACGCAATGCTATAAGGGGTAAAAATCAAATAATTTCATTAAATCTGCATGACAAAATTTTTTTGGGGGTAGTAAACAACTTATGTTTCAATGTTTAACACCGCAGAATAACTTTCTGTGCATTTATAATATTATTTAGGACATTTTTTATATAAAAGCATATTGTCAGGATGGGAAAAGCTAAAAATAGGACAAACTCAAGATTTAGGCTCTAAATTTGCAATATGTGACATTTTGCCCCCAAAAAGATTGAAATGTGGCTACTATTATCTCAAATGATCAGTTAAGACAAAAAAAACCAATTGTTTTCTGATTTTGATGTTTCACCGCATTTTGCTTAAAGGTGTCATACCACCAATTAAAAGTCCCTATCTGTTCAACCAAATTTTGCAATTTTCACAGCTTTCTAAATATTTTACCTTAAGTTTAACTTCATAGAAACTAGGTATATCCTGAATTGTACAGGTGTCACCTTTCTGCATGCCAATTTTCAACATACATTCAAAATCATATAAGAAAGCAGAGAGCTTCCGAAAGGAGGTACCACTAAAAATAACCCCTGGTTTTCTGGAAATCTTAAATTAGTATACTATGGAGCGCATTAATCCTCAATTTTTCATGCAAACTCATAGACAGGTAAATTTTGGCTCAAAATGGTCTTAATATATTTCTCTTTCAACAAAACTTTCATTTCTGCAAATTTGTTAGTTAGTTTAGGTGAACAATGACATCAAATGCACTTTTTTTTGTCCGAGTAGGCCTACTTTCACATACGTTCTAAATTTGAGGGAGTAATTGGTGGTATGACACCTAAAGAGACAAAAAAGTTGATTAGAAATCTTTTATTTTGCTTTATTCTTAATCCTTAGTCAATTTGTAGTTAAAAACAGCCTATCTGAGCATTATGCGACTTATAATGAAAATTTCACAGCTCAATTTAAACTGACTGTAATGTATGACTTTGATAGAAAATACTTGAAAATTTCATTTTGGGCTACAGGAACATAAACTTTCAATATCAAGATCATTGTTTTACTGATTTTTTCTTGTTTGTTCTACTTCTCTAAAGACTTCCAACAATTTTTGCAATGAATTTAGTAAAAAATCCAAGGTATTGAAGTGTCAAGGAATATTGACCCCCCTTTTTTTCACTGGTGTCAGTAAAGTACTACAAATTGATCAACAGTGCAGTCATGGTCATTTAACTGTGTTTATTTACATCAGTTAATAAAATTTAAGATATAAAAATTTCATTTGGAATAATAAATGGTGCTTTTGTGAGTTTCTGCAGTGCTTACATTAGGCTATGCTATCTGCCAAGTACATAGTATGACGCAATGCTATAAGGGGTAAAAATCAAATAATTTCATTAAATCTGCATGACAAAATTTTTTTGGGGGTAGTAAACAACTTATGTTTCAATGTTTAACACCGCAGAATAACTTTCTGTGCATTTATAATATTATTTAGGACATTTTTTATATAAAAGCATATTGTCAGGATGGGAAAAGCTAAAAATAGGACAAACTCAAGATTTAGGCTCTAAATTTGCAATATGTGACATTTTGCCCCCAAAAAGATTGAAATGTGGCTACTATTATCTCAAATGATCAGTTAAGACAAAAAAAACCAATTGTTTTCTGATTTTGATGTTTCACCGCATTTTGCTTAAAGGTGTCATACCACCAATTAAAAGTCCCTATCTGTTCAACCAAATTTTGCAATTTTCACAGCTTTCTAAATATTTTACCTTAAGTTTAACTTCATAGAAACTAGGTATATCCTGAATTGTACAGGTGTCACCTTTCTGCATGCCAATTTTCAACATACATTCAAAATCATATAAGAAAGCAGAGAGCTTCCGAAAGGAGGTACCACTAAAAATAACCCCTGGTTTTCTGGAAATCTTAAATTAGTATACTATGGAGCGCATTAATCCTCAATTTTTCATGCAAACTCATAGACAGGTAAATTTTGGCTCAAAATGGTCTTAATATATTTCTCTTTCAACAAAACTTTCATTTCTGCAAATTTGTTAGTTAGTTTAGGTGAACAATGACATCAAATGCACTTTTTTTTGTCCGAGTAGGCCTACTTTCACATACGTTCTAAATTTGAGGGAGTAATTGGTGGTATGACACCTAAAGAGACAAAAAAGTTGATTAGAAATCTTTTATTTTGCTTTATTCTTAATCCTTAGTCAATTTGTAGTTAAAAACAGCCTATCTGAGCATTATGCGACTTATAATGAAAATTTCACAGCTCAATTTAAACTGACTGTAATGTATGACTTTGATAGAAAATACTTGAAAATTTCATTTTGGGCTACAGGAACATAAACTTTCAATATCAAGATCATTGTTTTACTGATTTTTTCTTGTTTGTTCTACTTCTCTAAAGACTTCCAACAATTTTTGCAATGAATTTAGTAAAAAATCCAAGGTATTGAAGTGTCAAGGAATATTGACCCCCCTTTTTTTCACTGGTGTCAGTAAAGTACTACAAATTGATCAACAGTGCAGTCATGGTCATTTAACTGTGTTTATTTACATCAGTTAATAAAATTTAAGATATAAAAATTTCATTTGGAATAATAAATGGTGCTTTTGTGAGTTTCTGCAGTGCTTACATTAGGCTATGCTATCTGCCAAGTACATAGTATGACGCAATGCTATAAGGGGTAAAAATCAAATAATTTCATTAAATCTGCATGACAAAATTTTTTTGGGGGTAGTAAACAACTTATGTTTCAATGTTTAACACCGCAGAATAACTTTCTGTGCATTTATAATATTATTTAGGACATTTTTTATATAAAAGCATATTGTCAGGATGGGAAAAGCTAAAAATAGGACAAACTCAAGATTTAGGCTCTAAATTTGCAATATGTGACATTTTGCCCCCAAAAAGATTGAAATGTGGCTACTATTATCTCAAATGATCAGTTAAGACAAAAAAAACCAATTGTTTTCTGATTTTGATGTTTCACCGCATTTTGCTTAAAGGTGTCATACCACCAATTAAAAGTCCCTATCTGTTCAACCAAATTTTGCAATTTTCACAGCTTTCTAAATATTTTACCTTAAGTTTAACTTCATAGAAACTAGGTATATCCTGAATTGTACAGGTGTCACCTTTCTGCATGCCAATTTTCAACATACATTCAAAATCATATAAGAAAGCAGAGAGCTTCCGAAAGGAGGTACCACTAAAAATAACCCCTGGTTTTCTGGAAATCTTAAATTAGTATACTATGGAGCGCATTAATCCTCAATTTTTCATGCAAACTCATAGACAGGTAAATTTTGGCTCAAAATGGTCTTAATATATTTCTCTTTCAACAAAACTTTCATTTCTGCAAATTTGTTAGTTAGTTTAGGTGAACAATGACATCAAATGCACTTTTTTTTGTCCGAGTAGGCCTACTTTCACATACGTTCTAAATTTGAGGGAGTAATTGGTGGTATGACACCTAAAGAGACAAAAAAGTTGATTAGAAATCTTTTATTTTGCTTTATTCTTAATCCTTAGTCAATTTGTAGTTAAAAACAGCCTATCTGAGCATTATGCGACTTATAATGAAAATTTCACAGCTCAATTTAAACTGACTGTAATGTATGACTTTGATAGAAAATACTTGAAAATTTCATTTTGGGCTACAGGAACATAAACTTTCAATATCAAGATCATTGTTTTACTGATTTTTTCTTGTTTGTTCTACTTCTCTAAAGACTTCCAACAATTTTTGCAATGAATTTAGTAAAAAATCCAAGGTATTGAAGTGTCAAGGAATATTGACCCCCCTTTTTTTCACTGGTGTCAGTAAAGTACTACAAATTGATCAACAGTGCAGTCATGGTCATTTAACTGTGTTTATTTACATCAGTTAATAAAATTTAAGATATAAAAATTTCATTTGGAATAATAAATGGTGCTTTTGTGAGTTTCTGCAGTGCTTACATTAGGCTATGCTATCTGCCAAGTACATAGTATGACGCAATGCTATAAGGGGTAAAAATCAAATAATTTCATTAAATCTGCATGACAAAATTTTTTTGGGGGTAGTAAACAACTTATGTTTCAATGTTTAACACCGCAGAATAACTTTCTGTGCATTTATAATATTATTTAGGACATTTTTTATATAAAAGCATATTGTCAGGATGGGAAAAGCTAAAAATAGGACAAACTCAAGATTTAGGCTCTAAATTTGCAATATGTGACATTTTGCCCCCAAAAAGATTGAAATGTGGCTACTATTATCTCAAATGATCAGTTAAGACAAAAAAAACCAATTGTTTTCTGATTTTGATGTTTCACCGCATTTTGCTTAAAGGTGTCATACCACCAATTAAAAGTCCCTATCTGTTCAACCAAATTTTGCAATTTTCACAGCTTTCTAAATATTTTACCTTAAGTTTAACTTCATAGAAACTAGGTATATCCTGAATTGTACAGGTGTCACCTTTCTGCATGCCAATTTTCAACATACATTCAAAATCATATAAGAAAGCAGAGAGCTTCCGAAAGGAGGTACCACTAAAAATAACCCCTGGTTTTCTGGAAATCTTAAATTAGTATACTATGGAGCGCATTAATCCTCAATTTTTCATGCAAACTCATAGACAGGTAAATTTTGGCTCAAAATGGTCTTAATATATTTCTCTTTCAACAAAACTTTCATTTCTGCAAATTTGTTAGTTAGTTTAGGTGAACAATGACATCAAATGCACTTTTTTTTGTCCGAGTAGGCCTACTTTCACATACGTTCTAAATTTGAGGGAGTAATTGGTGGTATGACACCTAAAGAGACAAAAAAGTTGATTAGAAATCTTTTATTTTGCTTTATTCTTAATCCTTAGTCAATTTGTAGTTAAAAACAGCCTATCTGAGCATTATGCGACTTATAATGAAAATTTCACAGCTCAATTTAAACTGACTGTAATGTATGACTTTGATAGAAAATACTTGAAAATTTCATTTTGGGCTACAGGAACATAAACTTTCAATATCAAGATCATTGTTTTACTGATTTTTTCTTGTTTGTTCTACTTCTCTAAAGACTTCCAACAATTTTTGCAATGAATTTAGTAAAAAATCCAAGGTATTGAAGTGTCAAGGAATATTGACCCCCCTTTTTTTCACTGGTGTCAGTAAAGTACTACAAATTGATCAACAGTGCAGTCATGGTCATTTAACTGTGTTTATTTACATCAGTTAATAAAATTTAAGATATAAAAATTTCATTTGGAATAATAAATGGTGCTTTTGTGAGTTTCTGCAGTGCTTACATTAGGCTATGCTATCTGCCAAGTACATAGTATGACGCAATGCTATAAGGGGTAAAAATCAAATAATTTCATTAAATCTGCATGACAAAATTTTTTTGGGGGTAGTAAACAACTTATGTTTCAATGTTTAACACCGCAGAATAACTTTCTGTGCATTTATAATATTATTTAGGACATTTTTTATATAAAAGCATATTGTCAGGATGGGAAAAGCTAAAAATAGGACAAACTCAAGATTTAGGCTCTAAATTTGCAATATGTGACATTTTGCCCCCAAAAAGATTGAAATGTGGCTACTATTATCTCAAATGATCAGTTAAGACAAAAAAAACCAATTGTTTTCTGATTTTGATGTTTCACCGCATTTTGCTTAAAGGTGTCATACCACCAATTAAAAGTCCCTATCTGTTCAACCAAATTTTGCAATTTTCACAGCTTTCTAAATATTTTACCTTAAGTTTAACTTCATAGAAACTAGGTATATCCTGAATTGTACAGGTGTCACCTTTCTGCATGCCAATTTTCAACATACATTCAAAATCATATAAGAAAGCAGAGAGCTTCCGAAAGGAGGTACCACTAAAAATAACCCCTGGTTTTCTGGAAATCTTAAATTAGTATACTATGGAGCGCATTAATCCTCAATTTTTCATGCAAACTCATAGACAGGTAAATTTTGGCTCAAAATGGTCTTAATATATTTCTCTTTCAACAAAACTTTCATTTCTGCAAATTTGTTAGTTAGTTTAGGTGAACAATGACATCAAATGCACTTTTTTTTGTCCGAGTAGGCCTACTTTCACATACGTTCTAAATTTGAGGGAGTAATTGGTGGTATGACACCTAAAGAGACAAAAAAGTTGATTAGAAATCTTTTATTTTGCTTTATTCTTAATCCTTAGTCAATTTGTAGTTAAAAACAGCCTATCTGAGCATTATGCGACTTATAATGAAAATTTCACAGCTCAATTTAAACTGACTGTAATGTATGACTTTGATAGAAAATACTTGAAAATTTCATTTTGGGCTACAGGAACATAAACTTTCAATATCAAGATCATTGTTTTACTGATTTTTTCTTGTTTGTTCTACTTCTCTAAAGACTTCCAACAATTTTTGCAATGAATTTAGTAAAAAATCCAAGGTATTGAAGTGTCAAGGAATATTGACCCCCCTTTTTTTCACTGGTGTCAGTAAAGTACTACAAATTGATCAACAGTGCAGTCATGGTCATTTAACTGTGTTTATTTACATCAGTTAATAAAATTTAAGATATAAAAATTTCATTTGGAATAATAAATGGTGCTTTTGTGAGTTTCTGCAGTGCTTACATTAGGCTATGCTATCTGCCAAGTACATAGTATGACGCAATGCTATAAGGGGTAAAAATCAAATAATTTCATTAAATCTGCATGACAAAATTTTTTTGGGGGTAGTAAACAACTTATGTTTCAATGTTTAACACCGCAGAATAACTTTCTGTGCATTTATAATATTATTTAGGACATTTTTTATATAAAAGCATATTGTCAGGATGGGAAAAGCTAAAAATAGGACAAACTCAAGATTTAGGCTCTAAATTTGCAATATGTGACATTTTGCCCCCAAAAAGATTGAAATGTGGCTACTATTATCTCAAATGATCAGTTAAGACAAAAAAAACCAATTGTTTTCTGATTTTGATGTTTCACCGCATTTTGCTTAAAGAGACAAAAAAGTTGATTAGAAATCTTTTATTTTGCTTTATTCTTAATCCTTAGTCAATTTGTAGTTAAAAACAGCCTATCTGAGCATTATGCGACTTATAATGAAAATTTCACAGCTCAATTTAAACTGACTGTAATGTATGACTTTGATAGAAAATACTTGAAAATTTCATTTTGGGCTACAGGAACATAAACTTTCAATATCAAGATCATTGTTTTACTGATTTTTTCTTGTTTGTTCTACTTCTCTAAAGACTTCCAACAATTTTTGCAATGAATTTAGTAAAAAATCCAAGGTATTGAAGTGTCAAGGAATATTGACCCCCCTTTTTTTCACTGGTGTCAGTAAAGTACTACAAATTGATCAACAGTGCAGTCATGGTCATTTAACTGTGTTTATTTACATCAGTTAATAAAATTTAAGATATAAAAATTTCATTTGGAATAATAAATGGTGCTTTTGTGAGTTTCTGCAGTGCTTACATTAGGCTATGCTATCTGCCAAGTACATAGTATGACGCAATGCTATAAGGGGTAAAAATCAAATAATTTCATTAAATCTGCATGACAAAATTTTTTTGGGGGTAGTAAACAACTTATGTTTCAATGTTTAACACCGCAGAATAACTTTCTGTGCATTTATAATATTATTTAGGACATTTTTTATATAAAAGCATATTGTCAGGATGGGAAAAGCTAAAAATAGGACAAACTCAAGATTTAGGCTCTAAATTTGCAATATGTGACATTTTGCCCCCAAAAAGATTGAAATGTGGCTACTATTATCTCAAATGATCAGTTAAGACAAAAAAAACCAATTGTTTTCTGATTTTGATGTTTCACCGCATTTTGCTTAAAGGTGTCATACCACCAATTAAAAGTCCCTATCTGTTCAACCAAATTTTGCAATTTTCACAGCTTTCTAAATATTTTACCTTAAGTTTAACTTCATAGAAACTAGGTATATCCTGAATTGTACAGGTGTCACCTTTCTGCATGCCAATTTTCAACATACATTCAAAATCATATAAGAAAGCAGAGAGCTTCCGAAAGGAGGTACCACTAAAAATAACCCCTGGTTTTCTGGAAATCTTAAATTAGTATACTATGGAGCGCATTAATCCTCAATTTTTCATGCAAACTCATAGACAGGTAAATTTTGGCTCAAAATGGTCTTAATATATTTCTCTTTCAACAAAACTTTCATTTCTGCAAATTTGTTAGTTAGTTTAGGTGAACAATGACATCAAATGCACTTTTTTTTGTCCGAGTAGGCCTACTTTCACATACGTTCTAAATTTGAGGGAGTAATTGGTGGTATGACACCTAAAGAGACAAAAAAGTTGATTAGAAATCTTTTATTTTGCTTTATTCTTAATCCTTAGTCAATTTGTAGTTAAAAACAGCCTATCTGAGCATTATGCGACTTATAATGAAAATTTCACAGCTCAATTTAAACTGACTGTAATGTATGACTTTGATAGAAAATACTTGAAAATTTCATTTTGGGCTACAGGAACATAAACTTTCAATATCAAGATCATTGTTTTACTGATTTTTTCTTGTTTGTTCTACTTCTCTAAAGACTTCCAACAATTTTTGCAATGAATTTAGTAAAAAATCCAAGGTATTGAAGTGTCAAGGAATATTGACCCCCCTTTTTTTCACTGGTGTCAGTAAAGTACTACAAATTGATCAACAGTGCAGTCATGGTCATTTAACTGTGTTTATTTACATCAGTTAATAAAATTTAAGATATAAAAATTTCATTTGGAATAATAAATGGTGCTTTTGTGAGTTTCTGCAGTGCTTACATTAGGCTATGCTATCTGCCAAGTACATAGTATGACGCAATGCTATAAGGGGTAAAAATCAAATAATTTCATTAAATCTGCATGACAAAATTTTTTTGGGGGTAGTAAACAACTTATGTTTCAATGTTTAACACCGCAGAATAACTTTCTGTGCATTTATAATATTATTTAGGACATTTTTTATATAAAAGCATATTGTCAGGATGGGAAAAGCTAAAAATAGGACAAACTCAAGATTTAGGCTCTAAATTTGCAATATGTGACATTTTGCCCCCAAAAAGATTGAAATGTGGCTACTATTATCTCAAATGATCAGTTAAGACAAAAAAAACCAATTGTTTTCTGATTTTGATGTTTCACCGCATTTTGCTTAAAGAGACAAAAAAGTTGATTAGAAATCTTTTATTTTGCTTTATTCTTAATCCTTAGTCAATTTGTAGTTAAAAACAGCCTATCTGAGCATTATGCGACTTATAATGAAAATTTCACAGCTCAATTTAAACTGACTGTAATGTATGACTTTGATAGAAAATACTTGAAAATTTCATTTTGGGCTACAGGAACATAAACTTTCAATATCAAGATCATTGTTTTACTGATTTTTTCTTGTTTGTTCTACTTCTCTAAAGACTTCCAACAATTTTTGCAATGAATTTAGTAAAAAATCCAAGGTATTGAAGTGTCAAGGAATATTGACCCCCCTTTTTTTCACTGGTGTCAGTAAAGTACTACAAATTGATCAACAGTGCAGTCATGGTCATTTAACTGTGTTTATTTACATCAGTTAATAAAATTTAAGATATAAAAATTTCATTTGGAATAATAAATGGTGCTTTTGTGAGTTTCTGCAGTGCTTACATTAGGCTATGCTATCTGCCAAGTACATAGTATGACGCAATGCTATAAGGGGTAAAAATCAAATAATTTCATTAAATCTGCATGACAAAATTTTTTTGGGGGTAGTAAACAACTTATGTTTCAATGTTTAACACCGCAGAATAACTTTCTGTGCATTTATAATATTATTTAGGACATTTTTTATATAAAAGCATATTGTCAGGATGGGAAAAGCTAAAAATAGGACAAACTCAAGATTTAGGCTCTAAATTTGCAATATGTGACATTTTGCCCCCAAAAAGATTGAAATGTGGCTACTATTATCTCAAATGATCAGTTAAGACAAAAAAAAACCAATTGTTTTCTGATTTTGATGTTTCACCGCATTTTGCTTAAAGGTGTCATACCACCAATTAAAAGTCCCTATCTGTTCAACCAAATTTTGCAATTTTCACAGCTTTCTAAATATTTTACCTTAAGTTTAACTTCATAGAAACTAGGTATATCCTGAATTGTACAGGTGTCACCTTTCTGCATGCCAATTTTCAACATACATTCAAAATCATATAAGAAAGCAGAGAGCTTCCGAAAGGAGGTACCACTAAAAATAACCCCTGGTTTTCTGGAAATCTTAAATTAGTATACTATGGAGCGCATTAATCCTCAATTTTTCATGCAAACTCATAGACAGGTAAATTTTGGCTCAAAATGGTCTTAATATATTTCTCTTTCAACAAAACTTTCATTTCTGCAAATTTGTTAGTTAGTTTAGGTGAACAATGACATCAAATGCACTTTTTTTTGTCCGAGTAGGCCTACTTTCACATACGTTCTAAATTTGAGGGAGTAATTGGTGGTATGACACCTAAAGAGACAAAAAAGTTGATTAGAAATCTTTTATTTTGCTTTATTCTTAATCCTTAGTCAATTTGTAGTTAAAAACAGCCTATCTGAGCATTATGCGACTTATAATGAAAATTTCACAGCTCAATTTAAACTGACTGTAATGTATGACTTTGATAGAAAATACTTGAAAATTTCATTTTGGGCTACAGGAACATAAACTTTCAATATCAAGATCATTGTTTTACTGATTTTTTCTTGTTTGTTCTACTTCTCTAAAGACTTCCAACAATTTTTGCAATGAATTTAGTAAAAAATCCAAGGTATTGAAGTGTCAAGGAATATTGACCCCCCTTTTTTTCACTGGTGTCAGTAAAGTACTACAAATTGATCAACAGTGCAGTCATGGTCATTTAACTGTGTTTATTTACATCAGTTAATAAAATTTAAGATATAAAAATTTCATTTGGAATAATAAATGGTGCTTTTGTGAGTTTCTGCAGTGCTTACATTAGGCTATGCTATCTGCCAAGTACATAGTATGACGCAATGCTATAAGGGGTAAAAATCAAATAATTTCATTAAATCTGCATGACAAAATTTTTTTGGGGTAGTAAACAACTTATGTTTCAATGTTTAACACCGCAGAATAACTTTCTGTGCATTTATAATATTATTTAGGACATTTTTTATATAAAAGCATATTGTCAGGATGGGAAAAGCTAAAAATAGGACAAACTCAAGATTTAGGCTCTAAATTTGCAATATGTGACATTTTGCCCCCAAAAAGATTGAAATGTGGCTACTATTATCTCAAATGATCAGTTAAGACAAAAAAAACCAATTGTTTTCTGATTTTGATGTTTCACCGCATTTTGCTTAAAGAGACAAAAAAGTTGATTAGAAATCTTTTATTTTGCTTTATTCTTAATCCTTAGTCAATTTGTAGTTAAAAACAGCCTATCTGAGCATTATGCGACTTATAATGAAAATTTCACAGCTCAATTTAAACTGACTGTAATGTATGACTTTGATAGAAAATACTTGAAAATTTCATTTTGGGCTACAGGAACATAAACTTTCAATATCAAGATCATTGTTTTACTGATTTTTTCTTGTTTGTTCTACTTCTCTAAAGACTTCCAACAATTTTTGCAATGAATTTAGTAAAAAATCCAAGGTATTGAAGTGTCAAGGAATATTGACCCCCCTTTTTTTCACTGGTGTCAGTAAAGTACTACAAATTGATCAACAGTGCAGTCATGGTCATTTAACTGTGTTTATTTACATCAGTTAATAAAATTTAAGATATAAAAATTTCATTTGGAATAATAAATGGTGCTTTTGTGAGTTTCTGCAGTGCTTACATTAGGCTATGCTATCTGCCAAGTACATAGTATGACGCAATGCTATAAGGGGTAAAAATCAAATAATTTCATTAAATCTGCATGACAAAATTTTTTTGGGGGTAGTAAACAACTTATGTTTCAATGTTTAACACCGCAGAATAACTTTCTGTGCATTTATAATATTATTTAGGACATTTTTTATATAAAAGCATATTGTCAGGATGGGAAAAGCTAAAAATAGGACAAACTCAAGATTTAGGCTCTAAATTTGCAATATGTGACATTTTGCCCCCAAAAAGATTGAAATGTGGCTACTATTATCTCAAATGATCAGTTAAGACAAAAAAAACCAATTGTTTTCTGATTTTGATGTTTCACCGCATTTTGCTTAAAGGTGTCATACCACCAATTAAAAGTCCCTATCTGTTCAACCAAATTTTGCAATTTTCACAGCTTTCTAAATATTTTACCTTAAGTTTAACTTCATAGAAACTAGGTATATCCTGAATTGTACAGGTGTCACCTTTCTGCATGCCAATTTTCAACATACATTCAAAATCATATAAGAAAGCAGAGAGCTTCCGAAAGGAGGTACCACTAAAAATAACCCCTGGTTTTCTGGAAATCTTAAATTAGTATACTATGGAGCGCATTAATCCTCAATTTTTCATGCAAACTCATAGACAGGTAAATTTTGGCTCAAAATGGTCTTAATATATTTCTCTTTCAACAAAACTTTCATTTCTGCAAATTTGTTAGTTAGTTTAGGTGAACAATGACATCAAATGCACTTTTTTTTGTCCGAGTAGGCCTACTTTCACATACGTTCTAAATTTGAGGGAGTAATTGGTGGTATGACACCTAAAGAGACAAAAAAGTTGATTAGAAATCTTTTATTTTGCTTTATTCTTAATCCTTAGTCAATTTGTAGTTAAAAACAGCCTATCTGAGCATTATGCGACTTATAATGAAAATTTCACAGCTCAATTTAAACTGACTGTAATGTATGACTTTGATAGAAAATACTTGAAAATTTCATTTTGGGCTACAGGAACATAAACTTTCAATATCAAGATCATTGTTTTACTGATTTTTTCTTGTTTGTTCTACTTCTCTAAAGACTTCCAACAATTTTTGCAATGAATTTAGTAAAAAATCCAAGGTATTGAAGTGTCAAGGAATATTGACCCCCCTTTTTTTCACTGGTGTCAGTAAAGTACTACAAATTGATCAACAGTGCAGTCATGGTCATTTAACTGTGTTTATTTACATCAGTTAATAAAATTTAAGATATAAAAATTTCATTTGGAATAATAAATGGTGCTTTTGTGAGTTTCTGCAGTGCTTACATTAGGCTATGCTATCTGCCAAGTACATAGTATGACGCAATGCTATAAGGGGTAAAAATCAAATAATTTCATTAAATCTGCATGACAAAATTTTTTTGGGGTAGTAAACAACTTATGTTTCAATGTTTAACACCGCAGAATAACTTTCTGTGCATTTATAATATTATTTAGGACATTTTTTATATAAAAGCATATTGTCAGGATGGGAAAAGCTAAAATAGGACAAACTCAAGATTTAGGCTCTAAATTTGCAATATGTGACATTTTGCCCCCAAAAAGATTGAAATGTGGCTACTATTATCTCAAATGATCAGTTAAGACAAAAAAAAACCAATTGTTTTCTGATTTTGATGTTTCACCGCATTTTGCTTAAAGGTGTCATACCACCAATTAAAAGTCCCTATCTGTTCAACCAAATTTTGCAATTTTCACAGCTTTCTAAATATTTTACCTTAAGTTTAACTTCATAGAAACTAGGTATATCCTGAATTGTACAGGTGTCACCTTTCTGCATGCCAATTTTCAACATACATTCAAAATCATATAAGAAAGCAGAGAGCTTCCGAAAGGAGGTACCACTAAAAATAACCCCTGGTTTTCTGGAAATCTTAAATTAGTATACTATGGAGCGCATTAATCCTCAATTTTTCATGCAAACTCATAGACAGGTAAATTTTGGCTCAAAATGGTCTTAATATATTTCTCTTTCAACAAAACTTTCATTTCTGCAAATTTGTTAGTTAGTTTAGGTGAACAATGACATCAAATGCACTTTTTTTTGTCCGAGTAGGCCTACTTTCACATACGTTCTAAATTTGAGGGAGTAATTGGTGGTATGACACCTAAAGAGACAAAAAAGTTGATTAGAAATCTTTTATTTTGCTTTATTCTTAATCCTTAGTCAATTTGTAGTTAAAAACAGCCTATCTGAGCATTATGCGACTTATAATGAAAATTTCACAGCTCAATTTAAACTGACTGTAATGTATGACTTTGATAGAAAATACTTGAAAATTTCATTTTGGGCTACAGGAACATAAACTTTCAATATCAAGATCATTGTTTTACTGATTTTTTCTTGTTTGTTCTACTTCTCTAAAGACTTCCAACAATTTTTGCAATGAATTTAGTAAAAAATCCAAGGTATTGAAGTGTCAAGGAATATTGACCCCCCTTTTTTTCACTGGTGTCAGTAAAGTACTACAAATTGATCAACAGTGCAGTCATGGTCATTTAACTGTGTTTATTTACATCAGTTAATAAAATTTAAGATATAAAAATTTCATTTGGAATAATAAATGGTGCTTTTGTGAGTTTCTGCAGTGCTTACATTAGGCTATGCTATCTGCCAAGTACATAGTATGACGCAATGCTATAAGGGGTAAAAATCAAATAATTTCATTAAATCTGCATGACAAAATTTTTTTGGGGGTAGTAAACAACTTATGTTTCAATGTTTAACACCGCAGAATAACTTTCTGTGCATTTATAATATTATTTAGGACATTTTTTATATAAAAGCATATTGTCAGGATGGGAAAAGCTAAAAATAGGACAAACTCAAGATTTAGGCTCTAAATTTGCAATATGTGACATTTTGCCCCCAAAAAGATTGAAATGTGGCTACTATTATCTCAAATGATCAGTTAAGACAAAAAAAACCAATTGTTTTCTGATTTTGATGTTTCACCGCATTTTGCTTAAAGAGACAAAAAAGTTGATTAGAAATCTTTTATTTTGCTTTATTCTTAATCCTTAGTCAATTTGTAGTTAAAAACAGCCTATCTGAGCATTATGCGACTTATAATGAAAATTTCACAGCTCAATTTAAACTGACTGTAATGTATGACTTTGATAGAAAATACTTGAAAATTTCATTTTGGGCTACAGGAACATAAACTTTCAATATCAAGATCATTGTTTTACTGATTTTTTCTTGTTTGTTCTACTTCTCTAAAGACTTCCAACAATTTTTGCAATGAATTTAGTAAAAAATCCAAGGTATTGAAGTGTCAAGGAATATTGACCCCCCTTTTTTTCACTGGTGTCAGTAAAGTACTACAAATTGATCAACAGTGCAGTCATGGTCATTTAACTGTGTTTATTTACATCAGTTAATAAAATTTAAGATATAAAAATTTCATTTGGAATAATAAATGGTGCTTTTGTGAGTTTCTGCAGTGCTTACATTAGGCTATGCTATCTGCCAAGTACATAGTATGACGCAATGCTATAAGGGGTAAAAATCAAATAATTTCATTAAATCTGCATGACAAAATTTTTTTGGGGGTAGTAAACAACTTATGTTTCAATGTTTAACACCGCAGAATAACTTTCTGTGCATTTATAATATTATTTAGGACATTTTTTATATAAAAGCATATTGTCAGGATGGGAAAAGCTAAAAATAGGACAAACTCAAGATTTAGGCTCTAAATTTGCAATATGTGACATTTTGCCCCCAAAAAGATTGAAATGTGGCTACTATTATCTCAAATGATCAGTTAAGACAAAAAAAACCAATTGTTTTCTGATTTTGATGTTTCACCGCATTTTGCTTAAAGGTGTCATACCACCAATTAAAAGTCCCTATCTGTTCAACCAAATTTTGCAATTTTCACAGCTTTCTAAATATTTTACCTTAAGTTTAACTTCATAGAAACTAGGTATATCCTGAATTGTACAGGTGTCACCTTTCTGCATGCCAATTTTCAACATACATTCAAAATCATATAAGAAAGCAGAGAGCTTCCGAAAGGAGGTACCACTAAAAATAACCCCTGGTTTTCTGGAAATCTTAAATTAGTATACTATGGAGCGCATTAATCCTCAATTTTTCATGCAAACTCATAGACAGGTAAATTTTGGCTCAAAATGGTCTTAATATATTTCTCTTTCAACAAAACTTTCATTTCTGCAAATTTGTTAGTTAGTTTAGGTGAACAATGACATCAAATGCACTTTTTTTTGTCCGAGTAGGCCTACTTTCACATACGTTCTAAATTTGAGGGAGTAATTGGTGGTATGACACCTAAAGAGACAAAAAAGTTGATTAGAAATCTTTTATTTTGCTTTATTCTTAATCCTTAGTCAATTTGTAGTTAAAAACAGCCTATCTGAGCATTATGCGACTTATAATGAAAATTTCACAGCTCAATTTAAACTGACTGTAATGTATGACTTTGATAGAAAATACTTGAAAATTTCATTTTGGGCTACAGGAACATAAACTTTCAATATCAAGATCATTGTTTTACTGATTTTTTCTTGTTTGTTCTACTTCTCTAAAGACTTCCAACAATTTTTGCAATGAATTTAGTAAAAAATCCAAGGTATTGAAGTGTCAAGGAATATTGACCCCCCTTTTTTTCACTGGTGTCAGTAAAGTACTACAAATTGATCAACAGTGCAGTCATGGTCATTTAACTGTGTTTATTTACATCAGTTAATAAAATTTAAGATATAAAAATTTCATTTGGAATAATAAATGGTGCTTTTGTGAGTTTCTGCAGTGCTTACATTAGGCTATGCTATCTGCCAAGTACATAGTATGACGCAATGCTATAAGGGGTAAAAATCAAATAATTTCATTAAATCTGCATGACAAAATTTTTTTGGGGGTAGTAAACAACTTATGTTTCAATGTTTAACACCGCAGAATAACTTTCTGTGCATTTATAATATTATTTAGGACATTTTTTATATAAAAGCATATTGTCAGGATGGGAAAAGCTAAAAATAGGACAAACTCAAGATTTAGGCTCTAAATTTGCAATATGTGACATTTTGCCCCCAAAAAGATTGAAATGTGGCTACTATTATCTCAAATGATCAGTTAAGACAAAAAAAACCAATTGTTTTCTGATTTTGATGTTTCACCGCATTTTGCTTAAAGAGACAAAAAAGTTGATTAGAAATCTTTTATTTTGCTTTATTCTTAATCCTTAGTCAATTTGTAGTTAAAAACAGCCTATCTGAGCATTATGCGACTTATAATGAAAATTTCACAGCTCAATTTAAACTGACTGTAATGTATGACTTTGATAGAAAATACTTGAAAATTTCATTTTGGGCTACAGGAACATAAACTTTCAATATCAAGATCATTGTTTTACTGATTTTTTCTTGTTTGTTCTACTTCTCTAAAGACTTCCAACAATTTTTGCAATGAATTTAGTAAAAAATCCAAGGTATTGAAGTGTCAAGGAATATTGACCCCCCTTTTTTTCACTGGTGTCAGTAAAGTACTACAAATTGATCAACAGTGCAGTCATGGTCATTTAACTGTGTTTATTTACATCAGTTAATAAAATTTAAGATATAAAAATTTCATTTGGAATAATAAATGGTGCTTTTGTGAGTTTCTGCAGTGCTTACATTAGGCTATGCTATCTGCCAAGTACATAGTATGACGCAATGCTATAAGGGGTAAAAATCAAATAATTTCATTAAATCTGCATGACAAAATTTTTTTGGGGGTAGTAAACAACTTATGTTTCAATGTTTAACACCGCAGAATAACTTTCTGTGCATTTATAATATTATTTAGGACATTTTTTATATAAAAGCATATTGTCAGGATGGGAAAAGCTAAAAATAGGACAAACTCAAGATTTAGGCTCTAAATTTGCAATATGTGACATTTTGCCCCCAAAAAGATTGAAATGTGGCTACTATTATCTCAAATGATCAGTTAAGACAAAAAAAACCAATTGTTTTCTGATTTTGATGTTTCACCGCATTTTGCTTAAAGGTGTCATACCACCAATTAAAAGTCCCTATCTGTTCAACCAAATTTTGCAATTTTCACAGCTTTCTAAATATTTTACCTTAAGTTTAACTTCATAGAAACTAGGTATATCCTGAATTGTACAGGTGTCACCTTTCTGCATGCCAATTTTCAACATACATTCAAAATCATATAAGAAAGCAGAGAGCTTCCGAAAGGAGGTACCACTAAAAATAACCCCTGGTTTTCTGGAAATCTTAAATTAGTATACTATGGAGCGCATTAATCCTCAATTTTTCATGCAAACTCATAGACAGGTAAATTTTGGCTCAAAATGGTCTTAATATATTTCTCTTTCAACAAAACTTTCATTTCTGCAAATTTGTTAGTTAGTTTAGGTGAACAATGACATCAAATGCACTTTTTTTTGTCCGAGTAGGCCTACTTTCACATACGTTCTAAATTTGAGGGAGTAATTGGTGGTATGACACCTAAAGAGACAAAAAAGTTGATTAGAAATCTTTTATTTTGCTTTATTCTTAATCCTTAGTCAATTTGTAGTTAAAAACAGCCTATCTGAGCATTATGCGACTTATAATGAAAATTTCACAGCTCAATTTAAACTGACTGTAATGTATGACTTTGATAGAAAATACTTGAAAATTTCATTTTGGGCTACAGGAACATAAACTTTCAATATCAAGATCATTGTTTTACTGATTTTTTCTTGTTTGTTCTACTTCTCTAAAGACTTCCAACAATTTTTGCAATGAATTTAGTAAAAAATCCAAGGTATTGAAGTGTCAAGGAATATTGACCCCCCTTTTTTTCACTGGTGTCAGTAAAGTACTACAAATTGATCAACAGTGCAGTCATGGTCATTTAACTGTGTTTATTTACATCAGTTAATAAAATTTAAGATATAAAAATTTCATTTGGAATAATAAATGGTGCTTTTGTGAGTTTCTGCAGTGCTTACATTAGGCTATGCTATCTGCCAAGTACATAGTATGACGCAATGCTATAAGGGGTAAAAATCAAATAATTTCATTAAATCTGCATGACAAAATTTTTTTGGGGGTAGTAAACAACTTATGTTTCAATGTTTAACACCGCAGAATAACTTTCTGTGCATTTATAATATTATTTAGGACATTTTTTATATAAAAGCATATTGTCAGGATGGGAAAAGCTAAAAATAGGACAAACTCAAGATTTAGGCTCTAAATTTGCAATATGTGACATTTTGCCCCCAAAAAGATTGAAATGTGGCTACTATTATCTCAAATGATCAGTTAAGACAAAAAAAACCAATTGTTTTCTGATTTTGATGTTTCACCGCATTTTGCTTAAAGGTGTCATACCACCAATTAAAAGTCCCTATCTGTTCAACCAAATTTTGCAATTTTCACAGCTTTCTAAATATTTTACCTTAAGTTTAACTTCATAGAAACTAGGTATATCCTGAATTGTACAGGTGTCACCTTTCTGCATGCCAATTTTCAACATACATTCAAAATCATATAAGAAAGCAGAGAGCTTCCGAAAGGAGGTACCACTAAAAATAACCCCTGGTTTTCTGGAAATCTTAAATTAGTATACTATGGAGCGCATTAATCCTCAATTTTTCATGCAAACTCATAGACAGGTAAATTTTGGCTCAAAATGGTCTTAATATATTTCTCTTTCAACAAAACTTTCATTTCTGCAAATTTGTTAGTTAGTTTAGGTGAACAATGACATCAAATGCACTTTTTTTTGTCCGAGTAGGCCTACTTTCACATACGTTCTAAATTTGAGGGAGTAATTGGTGGTATGACACCTAAAGAGACAAAAAAGTTGATTAGAAATCTTTTATTTTGCTTTATTCTTAATCCTTAGTCAATTTGTAGTTAAAAACAGCCTATCTGAGCATTATGCGACTTATAATGAAAATTTCACAGCTCAATTTAAACTGACTGTAATGTATGACTTTGATAGAAAATACTTGAAAATTTCATTTTGGGCTACAGGAACATAAACTTTCAATATCAAGATCATTGTTTTACTGATTTTTTCTTGTTTGTTCTACTTCTCTAAAGACTTCCAACAATTTTTGCAATGAATTTAGTAAAAAATCCAAGGTATTGAAGTGTCAAGGAATATTGACCCCCCTTTTTTTCACTGGTGTCAGTAAAGTACTACAAATTGATCAACAGTGCAGTCATGGTCATTTAACTGTGTTTATTTACATCAGTTAATAAAATTTAAGATATAAAAATTTCATTTGGAATAATAAATGGTGCTTTTGTGAGTTTCTGCAGTGCTTACATTAGGCTATGCTATCTGCCAAGTACATAGTATGACGCAATGCTATAAGGGGTAAAAATCAAATAATTTCATTAAATCTGCATGACAAAATTTTTTTGGGGGTAGTAAACAACTTATGTTTCAATGTTTAACACCGCAGAATAACTTTCTGTGCATTTATAATATTATTTAGGACATTTTTTATATAAAAGCATATTGTCAGGATGGGAAAAGCTAAAAATAGGACAAACTCAAGATTTAGGCTCTAAATTTGCAATATGTGACATTTTGCCCCCAAAAAGATTGAAATGTGGCTACTATTATCTCAAATGATCAGTTAAGACAAAAAAAACCAATTGTTTTCTGATTTTGATGTTTCACCGCATTTTGCTTAAAGGTGTCATACCACCAATTAAAAGTCCCTATCTGTTCAACCAAATTTTGCAATTTTCACAGCTTTCTAAATATTTTACCTTAAGTTTAACTTCATAGAAACTAGGTATATCCTGAATTGTACAGGTGTCACCTTTCTGCATGCCAATTTTCAACATACATTCAAAATCATATAAGAAAGCAGAGAGCTTCCGAAAGGAGGTACCACTAAAAATAACCCCTGGTTTTCTGGAAATCTTAAATTAGTATACTATGGAGCGCATTAATCCTCAATTTTTCATGCAAACTCATAGACAGGTAAATTTTGGCTCAAAATGGTCTTAATATATTTCTCTTTCAACAAAACTTTCATTTCTGCAAATTTGTTAGTTAGTTTAGGTGAACAATGACATCAAATGCACTTTTTTTTGTCCGAGTAGGCCTACTTTCACATACGTTCTAAATTTGAGGGAGTAATTGGTGGTATGACACCTAAAGAGACAAAAAAGTTGATTAGAAATCTTTTATTTTGCTTTATTCTTAATCCTTAGTCAATTTGTAGTTAAAAACAGCCTATCTGAGCATTATGCGACTTATAATGAAAATTTCACAGCTCAATTTAAACTGACTGTAATGTATGACTTTGATAGAAAATACTTGAAAATTTCATTTTGGGCTACAGGAACATAAACTTTCAATATCAAGATCATTGTTTTACTGATTTTTTCTTGTTTGTTCTACTTCTCTAAAGACTTCCAACAATTTTTGCAATGAATTTAGTAAAAAATCCAAGGTATTGAAGTGTCAAGGAATATTGACCCCCCTTTTTTTCACTGGTGTCAGTAAAGTACTACAAATTGATCAACAGTGCAGTCATGGTCATTTAACTGTGTTTATTTACATCAGTTAATAAAATTTAAGATATAAAAATTTCATTTGGAATAATAAATGGTGCTTTTGTGAGTTTCTGCAGTGCTTACATTAGGCTATGCTATCTGCCAAGTACATAGTATGACGCAATGCTATAAGGGGTAAAAATCAAATAATTTCATTAAATCTGCATGACAAAATTTTTTTGGGGGTAGTAAACAACTTATGTTTCAATGTTTAACACCGCAGAATAACTTTCTGTGCATTTATAATATTATTTAGGACATTTTTTATATAAAAGCATATTGTCAGGATGGGAAAAGCTAAAAATAGGACAAACTCAAGATTTAGGCTCTAAATTTGCAATATGTGACATTTTGCCCCCAAAAAGATTGAAATGTGGCTACTATTATCTCAAATGATCAGTTAAGACAAAAAAAACCAATTGTTTTCTGATTTTGATGTTTCACCGCATTTTGCTTAAAGGTGTCATACCACCAATTAAAAGTCCCTATCTGTTCAACCAAATTTTGCAATTTTCACAGCTTTCTAAATATTTTACCTTAAGTTTAACTTCATAGAAACTAGGTATATCCTGAATTGTACAGGTGTCACCTTTCTGCATGCCAATTTTCAACATACATTCAAAATCATATAAGAAAGCAGAGAGCTTCCGAAAGGAGGTACCACTAAAAATAACCCCTGGTTTTCTGGAAATCTTAAATTAGTATACTATGGAGCGCATTAATCCTCAATTTTTCATGCAAACTCATAGACAGGTAAATTTTGGCTCAAAATGGTCTTAATATATTTCTCTTTCAACAAAACTTTCATTTCTGCAAATTTGTTAGTTAGTTTAGGTGAACAATGACATCAAATGCACTTTTTTTTGTCCGAGTAGGCCTACTTTCACATACGTTCTAAATTTGAGGGAGTAATTGGTGGTATGACACCTAAAGAGACAAAAAAGTTGATTAGAAATCTTTTATTTTGCTTTATTCTTAATCCTTAGTCAATTTGTAGTTAAAAACAGCCTATCTGAGCATTATGCGACTTATAATGAAAATTTCACAGCTCAATTTAAACTGACTGTAATGTATGACTTTGATAGAAAATACTTGAAAATTTCATTTTGGGCTACAGGAACATAAACTTTCAATATCAAGATCATTGTTTTACTGATTTTTTCTTGTTTGTTCTACTTCTCTAAAGACTTCCAACAATTTTTGCAATGAATTTAGTAAAAAATCCAAGGTATTGAAGTGTCAAGGAATATTGACCCCCCTTTTTTTCACTGGTGTCAGTAAAGTACTACAAATTGATCAACAGTGCAGTCATGGTCATTTAACTGTGTTTATTTACATCAGTTAATAAAATTTAAGATATAAAAATTTCATTTGGAATAATAAATGGTGCTTTTGTGAGTTTCTGCAGTGCTTACATTAGGCTATGCTATCTGCCAAGTACATAGTATGACGCAATGCTATAAGGGGTAAAAATCAAATAATTTCATTAAATCTGCATGACAAAATTTTTTTGGGGGTAGTAAACAACTTATGTTTCAATGTTTAACACCGCAGAATAACTTTCTGTGCATTTATAATATTATTTAGGACATTTTTTTATATAAAAGCATATTGTCAGGATGGGAAAAGCTAAAAATAGGACAAACTCAAGATTTAGGCTCTAAATTTGCAATATGTGACATTTTGCCCCCAAAAAGATTGAAATGTGGCTACTATTATCTCAAATGATCAGTTAAGACAAAAAAAACCAATTGTTTTCTGATTTTGATGTTTCACCGCATTTTGCTTAAAGGTGTCATACCACCAATTAAAAGTCCCTATCTGTTCAACCAAATTTTGCAATTTTCACAGCTTTCTAAATATTTTACCTTAAGTTTAACTTCATAGAAACTAGGTATATCCTGAATTGTACAGGTGTCACCTTTCTGCATGCCAATTTTCAACATACATTCAAAATCATATAAGAAAGCAGAGAGCTTCCGAAAGGAGGTACCACTAAAAATAACCCCTGGTTTTCTGGAAATCTTAAATTAGTATACTATGGAGCGCATTAATCCTCAATTTTTCATGCAAACTCATAGACAGGTAAATTTTGGCTCAAAATGGTCTTAATATATTTCTCTTTCAACAAAACTTTCATTTCTGCAAATTTGTTAGTTAGTTTAGGTGAACAATGACATCAAATGCACTTTTTTTTGTCCGAGTAGGCCTACTTTCACATACGTTCTAAATTTGAGGGAGTAATTGGTGGTATGACACCTAAAGAGACAAAAAAGTTGATTAGAAATCTTTTATTTTGCTTTATTCTTAATCCTTAGTCAATTTGTAGTTAAAAACAGCCTATCTGAGCATTATGCGACTTATAATGAAAATTTCACAGCTCAATTTAAACTGACTGTAATGTATGACTTTGATAGAAAATACTTGAAAATTTCATTTTGGGCTACAGGAACATAAACTTTCAATATCAAGATCATTGTTTTACTGATTTTTTCTTGTTTGTTCTACTTCTCTAAAGACTTCCAACAATTTTTGCAATGAATTTAGTAAAAAATCCAAGGTATTGAAGTGTCAAGGAATATTGACCCCCCTTTTTTTCACTGGTGTCAGTAAAGTACTACAAATTGATCAACAGTGCAGTCATGGTCATTTAACTGTGTTTATTTACATCAGTTAATAAAATTTAAGATATAAAAATTTCATTTGGAATAATAAATGGTGCTTTTGTGAGTTTCTGCAGTGCTTACATTAGGCTATGCTATCTGCCAAGTACATAGTATGACGCAATGCTATAAGGGGTAAAAATCAAATAATTTCATTAAATCTGCATGACAAAATTTTTTTGGGGGTAGTAAACAACTTATGTTTCAATGTTTAACACCGCAGAATAACTTTCTGTGCATTTATAATATTATTTAGGACATTTTTTATATAAAAGCATATTGTCAGGATGGGAAAAGCTAAAAATAGGACAAACTCAAGATTTAGGCTCTAAATTTGCAATATGTGACATTTTGCCCCCAAAAAGATTGAAATGTGGCTACTATTATCTCAAATGATCAGTTAAGACAAAAAAAACCAATTGTTTTCTGATTTTGATGTTTCACCGCATTTTGCTTAAAGGTGTCATACCACCAATTAAAAGTCCCTATCTGTTCAACCAAATTTTGCAATTTTCACAGCTTTCTAAATATTTTACCTTAAGTTTAACTTCATAGAAACTAGGTATATCCTGAATTGTACAGGTGTCACCTTTCTGCATGCCAATTTTCAACATACATTCAAAATCATATAAGAAAGCAGAGAGCTTCCGAAAGGAAGGTACCACTAAAAATAACCCCTGGTTTTCTGGAAATCTTAAATTAGTATACTATGGAGCGCATTAATCCTCAATTTTTCATGCAAACTCATAGACAGGTAAATTTTGGCTCAAAATGGTCTTAATATATTTCTCTTTCAACAAAACTTTCATTTCTGCAAATTTGTTAGTTAGTTTAGGTGAACAATGACATCAAATGCACTTTTTTTTGTCCGAGTAGGCCTACTTTCACATACGTTCTAAATTTGAGGGAGTAATTGGTGGTATGACACCTAATTTGTAAATTACGGTAATTCCCAGCATACAAATTTAAACAGTTATTAATGTTTGGTGCAAAATAACTAGTTTGTGAATTTAAATTCTTTTAAGAATATAATTCGGACTACGCCGCATTTTTGCGCCTGTCCCAAGTCAGGAGCCTCTGGTCTTTGTTTATCTTAATATTATTATAATTTTAGTTTCTTGTGTACAATTTGGAAATTAGTATGGCGTTCATTATCACTGAACTAATATATATTCGTTTATGGGCCAGCTGAAGGACGCCTCCTGGTTCGGGAATTTCTCTTTACATTGAAGAACTGTTGGTGACCTTCTGCCGTTGTTTTTTCTATGGAGTCGGGTTGTGATCTCTTTGATACATTCTCCATTTCCATTCTCGATTTTATGCTATACATAAAAGTCAAATTAGTTTCGACAATTTTCCATTTTTTCCCCCGTGAGTGATCCCTATCCATGAGAAAGAAGCCCCACAGAAACAATCAAGATCCGCCGTCAAAAGTAACTTTCCAGATAACGAAAAAAAAATTCAGATATGAAATTTTCAACCTTTGAGATTGATCCTAACATGGGATATGGAAAAAAATTGGTAGCAAAAATAACAGAAATCCTCAGACTATAGACAAGCTTGTATGTGAGAAGAATTAGAACGCCAATCACAACAACGAGAAGAATTCACAGTAAAACAATACTAGAAGTTCTCCATTAATATAATTATATTACAATTATATATTGACATAATAATGAGTATCTTTTTTTGTGCTTCCGTTACAAAACAAATTGTGTGGACTTTAAATAAAATCAAAGAAGTGCTCAGCAACAAATAGCATTCCTATTTTTGTGTTGTTGCTATCATCTGGACCTAAACACAAATTTGAATCTTTTTTCGAGGTCCATTGTTATCAAAGAAGTGCGATCTAAAAGATACTATTCTTCTATGACTTGTAGTTGATTATATTTTGTATCTTAATGTACCTTAACCAGAATTAATTTAGGTCAAGTAGTTATCAAAGGTACCAGGATTATAATTTAGTACGCCAAATGCTTGTTTCGTCTACATAAGACTCACCAGTGACGCTCATATCAAAATATTTATACATCCAAACAAGTACAAAGTTGAAGAAAATTGAAAATGACTCCTTTTTCATGGACAATCGTTACTATCCAATAATAGTAAATCATTCTATTTTACTCACAGTTTGTTTCAATCTTTACCTAAATGCAAAACTTAGATGCATGTTTTTTTATTAGTTGTTAGTGGCTTTGAACTAGCTGTCAGTAATTGCGAGTACTCTCAGATCAGTACTTATAGTGTCTTTTTGTTGTTGGGATATAGAAGTGCCCGCCCATGTCTACTCTATTTTCTGGTAGATGGATTTATATTTGTACCCATCTGATGAGTTAAGCCTTTTACAACTGATTTTCATAGTTCGTTCTTATGTTGTTCTGTTACGCCACTGTCCCAGGTTAGACGGAGGGTTGGTGTCCCGCTAACATGTTAAAACCCGCCGCACATTCTGTATATGTGGCTGTCCCAAGTCAGGAGGTGCCTTTATTTCAGTGGTTGTCGTTTGTTAATGTGTTATATACATGTTAGTTTTTCGATCGTTTGTTTGTACATAAATTAGGAATGTTTTACGTTTATCATTTCGGGGCCTTCTATAGCTGCATGACTATGCAGTATGGGCTTTGCTCATTGTTGAAGGCCGTACTGTGGCCGTTTAGTTGTTAATTTCTGTGATGTCATTTTGTCTCTTGTGGAAAGTTGTTTCATTATCAAGCATACCACTTTTTTTATATATATTAACCGTGCAAAATGACGAACAAACGTAGTAAACGTTTTTCATCCCCACAAACTCAGTTTTCATAAGAGATGATAACTTTAAATGAAAATAATGTTAAACTGGGTCTTGAAAGGGTAAAATTTATGGATTTTTTTGAAAAAAAGTGTGTTTCCAGTTTTTGGAGAAAAAAATAATTTGTTTTTTCTGAGAAAAAAAATTTGGTTGATTCACCCCTAGCTGCCAATATATGTAATGCTAAAATTGAATTAAAAAAAATATTTTCCACTTGTCGCGAGAAAAATAAAAATCAATAGCCCCCCCCCCCCCCCCCCCCAAAAAAAAAATTAAATGGTTGCTGCCTAAAGTTATGTTAAACACCTACAATGAAATGCTTTAAACTGCATTTTCCATATCTGTTAGATACTTATTCATGTGAAATAACAAATTCTGAAAATGGATGCCAAAAATGACTCAATCATGACATATATATAAGCTAGTGTAATATAACGCTTATGTGTTATAGAAAGCTGACTGTTTTATTTAAAATGTAATTCAGCTTTTTTTAAACTGAGTACGGACTATAAAGTGGCACCTTGCTAAAGTTCTTCAGTAGGAAATGAGCTCGAGGAATATGTCATACAAATTTCCCTTCGATATTTCATTAAATAAGCTTTTTATTATTTCACTTACATTTTGCCATTCGTATTTCTTACGACGAACAGAACTACTTTAATCATTCACTTCTTAGTTTCATCTTTTCCTTACTTATTTCAATCAGTTTTAAATATTGTATACTGCCTTATGATCACATGACTTTAATAACTGTTTAAATTTGTTTGCTGGGCATTACCGTAATTTACAAATTATGGATTCGGTAATTTCCGCTAAAAAACGATGTTTACCGAATGATCTCATCATACATCAATCTCATCATACAACAATCTCATCATACAACAAAAAACGTATAATGTTGTGACCACTTCATATAATGTTGTGATCACTTCATATAATGTTGTGATCACTTCATATAATGTTGTGACCACTGCATAT
Organism: Mytilus edulis; assembly: GCF_963676685.1. Taxonomy (NCBI): domain Eukaryota; kingdom Metazoa; phylum Mollusca; class Bivalvia; order Mytilida; family Mytilidae; genus Mytilus; species Mytilus edulis. The sequence goes on from NC_092350.1 coordinate 52,200,848, forward strand.
AATGTTTTGACCACTTCATATAATGCTTTGACCACTGCATATAATGTTGGGAGCACTTAATATAATGTTGTGAGCACATAATATAATGTTGTGAGCACTTAATATAATGTTGTGAGCACTTAATATAATGATGTGAGCACTGCATATAATGGTGTGAGCACTTAATATAATGTTGTGAGCCCTTAATATAATGTTGTGAGCACTTAATATAATGGTGTGAGCACTGCATATAATGTTGTGAGCACTTAATATAATGTTGTGAGCACTTAATATAATGGTGTGAGCACTGCATATAATAGTGTGAGCACTTAATATAATGTTGTGAGCACTTAATATAATGGTGTGAGCACTGCATATAATGGTGTGAGCACTTAATATAATGTTGTGAGCACTTAATATAATGTTGTGAGCACTTAATATAATGGTGTGAGCACTGCATATAATGCTGATCATTAACATAAGGCAGTCATGGCGTTCAATAATTAATAACTGTATCTCTGGCGATAAACATGGCAATAAATAATACAGAAACTTTTCAATTGACAGCAACTGCATTCTTCCTATCATCTCTGTTTTTGTTGCTCAACCAATTTGTAAATATAACGGAACTTTAAGCAACTGTCGTACAAATTGAAAGATTACATAGGTATACAACCAGTTTTTACCCACCATAATCCGTCTTAGATTTACTTGATCACTTGCCTTTGCGAAGCACACAGAAATGAAAAAGGAAAATAAATACTTTTTTACAAAGCCATTTTCGAATAAATTTAATTTATGTATTACATGTTTAAATACTAACGGCGACAAGCTTCGTGTGTGTTTTTCATCTTTTTTTTACGTTATCATATTAACACCTAGTAAAAAATTCATGTCATTTCTTATTATCAAAAAATAAACCACAAACATTATATCTGATTTGTCCGAATTACAATAAGATTTTTAGATTTGACAGTACAATTTTTTTCTCAAATTTCATCTCTATTGCCAAAAAACAAAATTTCATTTAAATATATGAGAAAGATGGCGCGTGTCATCTTAACTTTGTATAGATATATGTATTCAATACGGGATTGGATTACTCATATATATAGCTGTTCAAAGTTTATTATTGTATTGGTGCATGGCATGCAATTTTTATATTGAATGTCATTTAGGTGCATAGGATACATAGCATTTTTTTTAATAACAAGACAGATGAAAATAACACGGGGAAAAATTGTAATTGTTGCAATTAAAAGATAAACATTGAAGTTAGGTACATGCTATTTTGATTGCTTATTGACGTAACCATTTTAGTCCTAAACTATTGTTCTTTAACTGAAAAACGACATACTTTTATAACTATATTTAAATGATTTTTATTAGTCTGTAAGTTCAAATTTAATATAGATAGTAGAAAAATTGGTTAATTGCATTATTTACATGCAAGATGTAAATTATAGACTTTTAATAGACTTGATTTTGATACATTAGTTGTGTTTGGAATAATCATTTAATTTTACATATACCTGTTCAAACGAAATAAAAGGAATACCGAATAATGACCGTTATGTTTATAAATATATTAGTGCCACTGTTGACCGTGTGTTGTCGTTCCGCAAATGGTGGCAGTAAAATAACCGAAATCAACTCGGCACATTTTGTTTTAATTGAATTGATTTATATGACGGTGTGTCTTTAGTGGTGAAACTTCTAAACCTTCAGCTGCATCCGAATTAGATCGGCTCGTGTTGTTCTATCTGTAATGTTTTCTGAGCATAATTATAGTAGATCATGGACTGTTTATGTGGTTTAAATTACACTATTTTCTGTTTTTAATAATTTTTATGGTGTTGTAAAATGTTTAAATTTACTAAAAGTTTTTGTTACCTCCTTATGATTTCCTGCTGACTGTAGCTGGAAAAAGATCATATTAACAGAAAACCAGAATATAATCTAGTCAGTTTCAGGTACCTGAATCAGATATAGACCGATGCTATATGTTTTAACATTAATATAAGTATAAGTATAACAATTGAATAGATTGTAACATAAATTATAATCGAAGACTATCAGTATAAGATATGGATCAAATACAATTTAAACATAGGTTACAATAAAACAACAAGACGAAAAGACGAAACATATGAAAAGCATGTAAACAACCATATCATACCAATAGAATGCAATACAAAAGCTTTTAAACCAAGAATTCAAAGTGATGCGGTTGAAATCTTCCCTATACCATGCGATACTTTTTCGCGTTCATCGTGTTACCGAATTCGTAAATGTTCTTACATGAAATAACCATCTACATGAAATTTTCGTTGCATTTTTTCTCAGGAACAACGAGTCAGAGCTTTATGAAATATTGTATTAAGCTTCATGTCATCATGTTTTTCAGATTATTTTCCCAGCTTTTATGAATTTCTTGAAGTTTCTATCCAACAAATACATAACACGCGGGCATCATTTGTGAGCAATACCTTAAGGTTCATTTTGTTTGTTGCGATTTTTAATTATGTACTAGCACACACCCGCGAAATCGCGGGCATTCAGAGCGTAGTAATATGTAAAGTGTTGTTGGGAATGACTGGAGAATTTCAGCAAAAGTATCATAAGTCATAGGTTATTGGGGACAGGAAACTTTTTTTTTTACCCTCCACCTTTATTTCCAAAGTTCCCAATATTTGGTTTTTTTTTACCCTCCACCTTTATTTCCAAAGTTCCCAATTTTTGGTTATCTATCAATTTCAATATGAACATACATTTAGTATGTTATGAACATTTAAGGAGCCTGTAATTCAGTGGTTGTCGTTTGTTTATGTGTTACACATTTGTTTTTCGTTCATTTTTTGTACATAAATAAGGCCGCTAGTTTTCTCGTTTGCATTGTTTTACATTGTCATTTCGGGGCCTTTTGAAGCTGAGTATGCGGTATGGGCTTTTGCTGTTTGTTGAAGGCCGTACGGTGACCTATAGTTGTTAATTTCTGTGTCATTTTTGTCTCTTGTGGAGAGTTGTCTCAACATGGCAATCATACCACATCTTCTTTTTTTGTAATCAATGAATTTTGTAAAAGATTTAATGACTGTATCAAAAGTTCACATGAATAATTTTAGCGCTTATCTGTATATTATGAACATTCATTACTATATAAATAAAGCGTATTTACTTTCAATTCTAAGTTTACTAATCGATATATGGTGGTCATTGATATAGTATACAGACCCTCTCTATTTTAAAAACTCTGTGACCGCCGTGGATAGTAAACTTGAAAATGATAGGAGATAAAATTCTGAAAATACACTTTATTCGTAGTATATGTATGTTCAAAGTATACAGAAAAACGCAAACCGGAAGTCTAATCTGACTTAAAATTTCGTACAATGACGGGACAATATCCGGATGCCTTTTTCCCCGTTTTTCTCCTAAAATAACTCAATCTGAATAATCATATGAATGGATGACAAATGCGACTATGCACTGTACCCATAGGACACAGAGGCGTGTTGATTAATTTATTGTGGAAAGAAGAGAAGCGACACCAAAAATGAGGTCTTCTCGTTTAATAGTATAGATAGTAGATGAAAAGGGTGTGTAATACATATAATCAATGTGGCACCTCAAATGCTGAGTTGCCGGCTATTTCACATCCTAGTACTAAAAAACTCTCTTGAATTGGCCTTTTCAGAATCTAAAGAATCATGGGTAATTTCATTGTTCGTACCCCAAAAAGAAAATAACGTCACGTCATTGGTTAAATTTCCATTGTTTATGACATTTTTAACCAATCAGGACGTTGTGGTGTACACTTTTGAAAATATTACCCAGGATGCATTAGATTCTGAAACGGCAAATAGCATAATGTGACAATGAACACCAATAAAATGGAAAACTTTCAACAAAGAAAACCCCGTTAAAGAAGAATATACGTCAACATTCAATCTTCAATTATAAATATGAATGTCCAAGCGACATACAAGTCTCAAAATATCTCAAACTCTATACTCAACAAATTGTGACTTGAATGTAGAGTTGTCTCATTGGCACTGATACCACATCTTCGCATTAATATTTATAAATAAATAAGCTGAATAAAAAATGAGACTACCAAAATTATAACTCTATCGAAACTGCAATCCTATACTGAAGAGATTTGAGATTTTTGCATAGTGAAGTTTTATTATTAAGTTGTGGTATTTGTATTAATATTTACTCGGTTTGTAAGACGGCCAAGCTATTTACCATTTATCTTCACACTGAATGCGCATGTCAAGTCTTTTAGTAAAACGCAATCTACAACCAATTGTGTATTACCAGTTAGGTTTAATTACTTTGTACCTAATAGTATTCAGCAAATGCCAAATATTTTAGATTGAGATAAATTTAAAAGACTAACGAGTCAACATTGGTCTAGATTGCAAATGATAGGACTATTTTATTTATGCGGATGAACTGATGATACCCAAGATTATTAAACTGACGTGACGGATTAATACGTCGATACCAAAAGCAACAGACAAGGTTTTACACGGTTTAAACAACCTTCTTTGTTTAAAAGAGATACAAGATGACCTCAAAAGGTTACTGTTGAAAATGATGGAAATCACGTTTAAAAATCTTTTCAAATATGACTGGTATGTTGAACAACAAGGGAGGTGTTTGTGAGAGATATTTTGTGAAATACAAATAAACAACTAAAAAATTATAGTTGATTGATAAAAAACTAAAGGTAATTTTTTTTTACAATTCTGATATAAGATTCCATTATAAAACCCAATTAATACGTTAAAAAATATCGAAGTTAAGTTGCATTTAAAATTATTAAAACAATATGGAATAAATTAGAAAAAAATCATAGCATAATTAGCGCATTGTTGCCATTATGGTTCAAGTTCTGTTTTTTTTTTTATTTTTCTCCTTATACCAAAATCATTTCCATATAAAGTATGTATGTGTTCTTATTATATATTTTTTATATCAATGTTCAGAATTAGACTGTATTATGTAGTCATGAAAATAAGATGTAATAAACAATTATAGCCATAACATTTCTTAAAGTGTTTAATGTTTTCAATATTTACAACTTATATCCTCGTTTCAGATTTTAATTTTTCATTCAATTTATATATTCTATATAATCTACGGTAAAATAATGGTTGATCAAAGCAGCGTTTTTGAATAACAGATAGACAACGTATACCATTTTTGAAATATTGTCCAGAGTCTCCATTCACTTACTCGTCCCCAATTCGAAAAAAGGCTGATTTTGTAGATGTAAATAGTCACAAAGAATTGATTGACAGAATCTTCGATTATTCTATGTAAAAAATACAAACTTTTGCACATTTGCTTGATAAAAATAGTTTAAATTACAATTTGTTAAGGCATATCTTATATAATTCTTTAAAGAAGCAATAATAAAAAAAGCTTCGGTGTTAATGGAATACCATTCTTCATCAAAGATTTTTCTTCAATTTATTTTATCATTTTTAATGATTAAAAATGTTATAATAACATTTGTTTTCTAAAATAAATTTAAACAAAGTCATAAAGCGAATGGCAAACTCAAAAGCTCAAACACATCAAATTTATTTGAAAACAACTGTCATATTCCTGACTTGGTACAGGCATTTCGTATGTAGAAAATGGTGAATTAAACCTGGTTTTATAACTAGCTAAACCTCTCACTTTTATGACAGTCACATAAATTTTCATTAAATTGACATCGATGTGTGAATAAACCAAACAGACATAATCGGTAAAAAGGCAAATAAATGATCGGTTGACAAAAAGAAGCTGCATCCTTGCATTCTCCTTGAAGGCTTTAAATGCATCATGTGCTTACTACATGATATATAACTATTGGAAATCGCAATATTTAGCATATATTTTGAAAGTACAAACCTTCGAGGGTATTGAATTAAGGCAAATATATTTACATGACAACTGATAGGACAAACAGAGAACTAATGCATGTTTCTTTATGTGCGTGGTACAGCTAGACCCTATCTTGAAGTATGTTGTCAATATTCTGCCCTATCTATTTCCTACAGTGACATACCGTACTTTGTCAGGAATATGGTTGCCACGTAACTCTTGCGATGGAGGTCTACATAATTATGTCTCTGTCCCCCCTCGGAAACAAAACAGTTCATTTTGACAATGTGTTCTATCTAGACCTATAATGATGACAATGAAAACCAAATACCTTCATAATTATGGATAATTAATAATTAATAAGTGTGAAACATATATTTATTTCATGTGACGAAGCGTCGGACAATTTATCCCCGAGTTGTCACCTTAGGGTGTTACTTTTGACAGAGGTTCCTATTATTTGTAGATGGCACCTTTGATTAAACTTGTATATCTGCGATCCTACTCAAGTATGTAATGGGAATTCACAAGATATCATCTCTAAAATGATATATAGTAGTGGCGGACAGTTTTAGACCAAAGTCTTTTAAATGTTTCACAATGCCACTCAGTCATTAAGGCGTTTGAACAATGATTGTCGTTCTATCGACGATTTAATAAGTCAAGTCATCTTTGATTTTGACAGATTTACAGTCTTACAGTTAATTAAAACTGTTATCAATAAATTAAAATTAATCTTTAGTTTATATGCTATTTGCTATTTTGATACATTGGACACCTCCCGTTATTTTTAGTAAGTTTTAACAAAAGCGTAACAAACGGGCTATCTTTATAACGAACTTTGGTTTTTATCTTATTCTTTTTCCTAACTTGTTTGTTACTAAAATGTTTTATCTGATAGTTTAAACTTTATTTAGTCACACGTGTGTATGCACTGATTTGTTTTCCCATACCTTAAATTTTCAACTTTTGAATAATAATTTGATTTTCATTTCGAGTTGTCCCTCTTTCGATATCCTTTCGATTTCAAACACCAACTGCAAAATTCATACCAAATAAAGAGATCCGGTATGACTGCTTATAAGAGACTCACAACTATATACGAAAGTCCAAATGAGGTGGATTTAGACAGTTATAGGTCACCGTACAGCCTTTGAAAATAAACAAAACCAATAATGTTAAGTAAGTCGGAAACGGCCTCAACATTGTCATTGTGCATCAATTTAAACTATAAAAAAACAGGGGTCCGAATAATGACCATTAATAAACATAAAAACATGCATGACAGAGAGTAACCAACGACAACAACTGGAGTGTCTGCGTAAGTCACACACATCTATAGAATATACCAGATTTTAGAATGTTAAGGTTCTTTTAATTATTATGTTTCTTTGATTCGTCTCGCGACTTTGTTCGTAAATAAAAGACTAAATTACGTTGATTTATTTACTTATTTCTTCATAGGTATTCCGAAAAGGACTTTCAGTTGTACAGGGAACCACTCTAGGGAACCATAGCATAATTAGTGACAAAACTTTTATCTTACAATACTACGTTTTAATTACAGTATTTGATGAATGTTAACTTTCGTATTGAAATCTTAAATCTTGTATCATATGATTCTTTTAATTAAAATTCAGGTATGCCTAGAATCAACCTGCAAATTGTTGTTTCAAATACTTATTCTAGAGTTTGCCGGACTTTATTAGACAAAATAAAGATAACTTGTTCACATTTTTTTTTAAAGTTCGATGTATCATTACTGAAATTATACACGATATTGGCTGCAGAATCACGGAAACAAGATTTTAACAAATTTAAATCGCGTGAATATGAGCATATGAAAAAAGAACAAAAAACCAGTTTTGTAACTGACATTATTTTTTATTCGTATAGCGTAAAAGAATGTTTTCACAAGTTTATGCAGAATGACATTGGCTTACACTGTTATCTCTTCACTATATTTGAATGGATTTACCTCACACTAAGTTTGTATATTATATAATTTTTCTACTTACAAATAGATGTAATCTAAGGAGGAAAATGTCTTCTCCACGTATACGATAAGAGCTCAAAATTCCGATTTCACGCGATAGTCAGCTTGATAGGGCCGAGCTATTTTGTAAAGATGATACCCTAACAAAGAAACAAGATACAAAATTTATGTACGTATACTTATCCCTTAACTAAAGTATGCATTTATCTGATCAAATTCAAAAGTTTAATAAGTTAGATATAATCGTCTCAATCTTAAACAAACCTATTGTAAGACTAGAATAAGTCCTTTTCCACCACTGCATTATTTAAAAACATAAATTAGGGCCAATAAAGGTTATTCGCTGACATGATAGATTAAATATATATCAATGCATTTCAAGTTATATGAGCAATCCGACTGTCCTATTTTTGTACTGAAAAATGATTATTAAATGCTGGCTTTTTCTATGCGTTGAATTGAAAAATGAAAAGACTTGAAACGTTTACTGACTGCGAAAGGCGAGAAAATATAAGCATGGGTTTAAAACGGGATAGAGTGAGAACGGATAAGACACTATATGATGAGAATGGATAAGACGGGATATAGTGAGAATGGATAAGACACTATATGATGAGAATGGATAAGCTTTTAAGACGGGATAGAGTGCATGAGAATGGATAAGTTGGGATAGAGTGCATGATAATGCATAAGACGATAAGGGATGAAAATTGATAAAACGTGATATAGTGAGAATGGATAAGGCACTACAGGATGAGAATGGATAAGGAGAGATAGGATGAGAACGGATAAGACGATATAGATGGAGAAAGGATAAGACACTATATAGGATAAGAATGGATAAGACGAGATAGGATGTGAATGGATAAGACGAGATAGGATGAGAATTGATAAGACGAAATATGTTTAGAATGGATAAAACGATAAAGGATGAGCGTTGATAAACGTGATAGAGTGAGAAGGGATAAGGCGAGATGGGATGAGAATGGAAAAGACACTGTAGGGTGAGAATGGATAAGACGAGATAGGATGAGAATGGATAAAACGAGATAGGTCGAGAACGGATAAAACGAGATACGACGAAAATGGATAAGACGAGAACGGATAAACTTGCGAGATACGACGAAAATGGATAAGACGAGAACGGATAAAACGAGATACGAATAAAATGGATAAGACGAGAAAGGATGATAATGAATAAGACGAGATAGGATGAGAATGGATAAGACGAGAAAAGACGAGATCGGATAAAACGAGAAAGAACGAGAACGGATAAAACGAGATACGACGAAAATGGATAAAACGAGAGAGGATGAGAATGGATAAGACGAGATACGATGAGAATGGATAAAACGAGAAAGGACGAGAAAGGATAAAACGAGATACGACGAAAATGGATAAAATGAGAGAGGATGAGAATGGATAAGACGAGATAGGATGAGAATGGATAAAACGAAAAAAGACGAGAACGGATAAAACGAGATAGGAGAAGAACGGATAAAACGAGTTACGACGAAAATGGATAAGACCAGATGGAGGATAATGAATAAGACGAGATAGAATTAGAAGGAATAAAACGAGAGAGGATGAGAATGAATAAAACGAAAAAGGTTGAGAATGGATAAAATGAAAAAGGTTGAGAATGTATAAGACCAGATGGAGGATGATAGATAAGACGATATAGGATATAAAATAATGGATGAGGCGAGATATGTTAAGAATGGATAAGACCAGAGAGGATGAGAACGAACAAAACGAGAGAGAATGAGAATTGATATGGCGATATAGGATGAGATAGATAAGACACCATAAGATGTGAATGGAATGAAAAAATGGGATGAGCATGGATAGGACCAGATAGGATGAGAATGATAATGAATAAGACGAGATAGGATGAGAATGAATAAGACAATAAAGGATGGCAATCGATAACAAGTGATAGGGTGATAATGAATGAGAATGAATAAGCGAGATAGAATGGGAATCAATAAAAAAAAAGATAGGATGGGAATCAATAAAACAAGATAGGATGGGAATCAATAAAAAAAGATAGGATGGGAATCAATAAAAAAAGATAGGATGGGAATCAATAAAACAAGATAGGATGGGAATCAATAAAACAAGATAGGATGGGAATCAATAAAAAAAGGTAGGATGGGAATCAATAAAACAAGATAGGATGGGAATCAATAAAACAAGATAGGATGGGAATCAATAAAAAAAGATAGGATGGGAATCAATAAAAAAAGATAGGATGGGAATCAATAAAAAATATAGGATGGGAATCAATAAAAAAAGATAGGATGGGAATCAATAAAACAAGATAGGATGGGAATCAATAAAAAAAGATAGGATGGGAATCAATAAAACAAGATAGGAATAGATTTAAGACTAGAAAAGATGACAACGGATAAGACGAGATAGGATGAGAATGGAGAAAACGAGATAGGACGAGAATGGGTAAGACGATATACGACGAGAATTATTTGAATGCATGCACACAGATTCCACTCTGTTATTTCTAGTGATGTACGAATCATGTGTCCAATCAAAAATGACACACGGTATAACACACGGTATAACAAATATACAAATTAAATCTTGTTCTGTGTAGATTGTTTTTTGTCTGTTTATCACTCAGTCTGTTTCACAATAATTTTATTTCAATGAGTATAATTTGTTCAAATTCGCAAGCTTTTTAATGTTTTCTAGCATACATGTACCCCATCCAACCAGAAAGAATATACATGTTTTTATCTGACAAATTGAGAACACTTTAGCGAGTTTTATGGTTCGAGTTAGTCTTTTACGACATCATAGGTCTTCGAATAGGTTGGCTTTATTGTAAGACCACTACTTTCTCGGTTAAATGAAAATGTACGTTACAGGCGTTATTTTGAGAGTGATATACTGAAAAACAATGACAATATAATACCATTAGTATGTTTATGGTCTATTTGTTTGGAGTATAATATAAAAATAGTTCATTGTAGTGGGATGATAATTTCCGAGCACCGAAACAGAGTAAATTAAGTCGTGTCTGCTACGCTTCACTGACCAAAGCTACGTCAGGATTATTTTTAGCTGGATTTTAACAGATTTACGTGCCATCAATGGCGAGAGGGCAGGTTTATCATTTTTAAATAATGATGTATATCTTACTCAAAATTAAATTCAAAGTCCGCAAAAACTGAAATAATCAACTGTTTTACTTCACCAACTAACGAAACTGACATCTATTTCTGACAAAGTACAAGCACTTTTCGAAGAAAATGATGAAATAAATCAGGTTAAAAAACTTTATAGCTAGTTAAACCTTCCACTTGTATTACACTTTTTGAATTGTATATATGCACCTTTACCCGAATAGCCATTGATAAACAGAAATTAAAGATTGGTTAATTTGAGTTATTCATATTTATGTGAAAAGATTCTAATAGGTATATGAGAACCCCTATAATCTGAAAATACTATATATCTCGAGATATTACTTACTTACTGCCCATCTACGCCATCTCGAGATAACACAGTAACAATTCATTTGCAATATTTATTTCAGCTTCAATCTGTCCATTTTATCTATATTTAAAAGTCAAACTTGCCCAACATATAATTATTATAACGCTGGTTTATAGCTAGTTAAACCTTCCACTTGTATGACACTTTTTTAATTGTATATGTACACCTCTGTTTAAATAGCCATTGATAAACAGAAATTAAAAGGATCTTAATTGTATATGGATATTTGTTATTTTGAGTTATTCATATTTATGTGAAAAGATTCTGGTAGGTATATGAGAAATTCTATAATCTGTGAATACTGTATATCTCGAGATATACAATTCATTTGCAATATGTATGTCAGCTTCTGTCCATTTTATCTCCATTTAAAAGTCAAACTTGCCCCACATATAATTATTAGTGATCTCTAACTTGACCTGCTTTACAAGGAATACTTGTCTTTAGTTTCGTATCTACCACCGATAAATTAATTTGCATAGTCACCATTGCAATGCAAGATAAAATGAATGATTTAGATTGAAATGCAATACGAGGAAACAAAAAGTCTTTCTAGATTATGTGTTACCAAAAATAAGAAATAAATACAGTATAAGGTAACTTGTCTTACACAACAATGATTTATAAAGGAAGACGACGTGCGACTTTAGGCGTAAATTTGCTTTAATGGTGCAAAAAAATCTAATCGGTCAAATTTTACCATTTAAAGGTTATGGAAGATGATATAGTTTTTGTGCTCTTTTTAGTAGATTAAAATAGTCAACGAAATGTAGAACACGAAGTTCTATGCACAGATGTACGTCCTGGAGAACTTATTTACATTTAACAGTTTATTTTTTTACTGACATGAGTTTTCGGATAAGTTTGAATCACAAGGGTAATTTATTAAATGTTTTTTGTTTTATTGATTGAAAGTAATATTGAAAATGGAAATGGGAAATGTACCAAAGAGACTGCAACCCAGCCAAAAGGCATGATACAGCCGAAGTCCATCAATAGGTCTTCAACACAGCGAGAAAATTCCGCACCCAGCAGTGTGCTCCAGCTGGACCCTAACCTTAACTTGCTTGTTTAAACGCCATTTCCAGCACTCTATGCTATATCTTTTCGGCCAGTTTTATTAACTGAAGTTGTAGTGCTCGAAGAGAACCAACTAACAAGCTGAAAATGTCAAAAGCAAAGAAAGAAAAACGATACAACACGTAAACAAAAAACAAAGGAAAAAGTATACAACAAGGTGATCTGATAAACGACATATGACAAAAATTGGGGTACTTTGCTAATTTGAATAGCGGCCATTTTGACTTATCATGACGGCAACCACTACAGTAGGATTATATATGTCCCTTAAATAAAAATGACAATATGCCCATTTCTTTGTCGAATCATCAATTTGTCCGCATATAGGTAAACTACACGTGTTAAGGCTTCTGTTAGTGTACAAATTAACATTGTCTACTTTAAAATCTTTCGACCTTTTTAACTTGAAAATCGGAAGCGTTACCGTAGTAGATTGTAACTTATTACTGCTATTCAAAATAACGGAAAATGGTAAAAGAACAAGATCCAAAACAATAACAAAGGTTCAAGAATGTATTGACTATTGTTGTTCATCATTTGTCCGCATATAAGGAAACACCTTGTAGGGTGAATTTTTAAGTTAAATTTTAGTTAACTTACCTGCTTTCTTAAGTTTTTGGCCAAATTCTTAAAAAAAAAAAAACATGATGATTTCAACCTTCCCATTTCAAAATAAGATAAATTTTAAGCATTTTACCTATTTTTTTGTAAATATCCGCCAAAGGAAGTTTGCAAAGACAAATTAGTTTTAGATCTATGACGGAAATAATTATCAAAAGTACCAGGATTATAATTTAGTACGCCAGACGCGCGTTTCGTCTACATAAGACTCATCATTAACGCTCATATCAAAATAGTTATAAAGCCAAACAAGTACAAAGTTGAAGGGCATTGAGGATCCAAAATTCCAAAAAGTTGTGCCAAATACGGCTAAGGTAATCTATTCCAGGGACAAGAAAATCCTTGGTTTTTCGAAAAAAAATCAAAGGGAAAAGGACTGGATTATCCGCAAATTTGAAATAATTTATATAATCAATCTCAAACTAAGGGAAGTAATTTTATCAAAAGGGCCAAAGTCTCGTAGTGCAAATCAAATGAATAAAGCACCTATGATTTTCCCATAAGACCAAGTTGCTATATTTTAGATACTATTAGACTAATTTGCATGTAATCGGTATAATTATAATATGTATCGACTGTGTATTCAATCCAGTAAAATAACAACAAAATGGGTCAATCAGGACGTCAGAAAGAACGCAGTTTCTCTGAATTTGTAAATTTAATTTGTAAATCAAGCCGTATATAAAGTTTTGAAATAGGTAGTCAAAGTCAAACATCCCTATGGTAATTTCGAAACTTTGCGTACGGACTCTTCAGAAATATCGGTAAAAGAAAATACAATTATTAGTATCTATAGACAGTAAGGTAAAAATGGCGAGTTGTGTACACGTAAACGAGATTATGAGAAAAAGAACGACTTAAACAGGACATTTTAAAAAGGTGAGCATGCGGACCTCACAATAAACAAGTGTCTATATTTCAGATATTGCGCTTCGTAATAATATTCGTTTAAATATCAATTTGTCCTTGTATTGAATATGAACTTAACTAAAAAAACAAAAAACAAAAACACGTTTACACTGTTTCTAAGTATGTTAATAAACTATACGGCAATTTCACTCACTCTTCATATAGTATCTTCAATTTTATATACATTACATATTTGCAACAGACAATAAGATGAAAAGTAGGATAGTCCAGAAACGTCCTCTTATCAAATAAAGGAACTGCCAACGACAATTTCAAAATAATCCGATCAATGTATTTTTTTGGTGGGGAAACGACTACAATTGCCCGCCGCTTTATGCTGCTTTCAGTGTACGTGCAAGGAGTGTTTGAACTACATTTTTTTTAAAGATTTTCCTCCATGTCTTATAAAAGTAATCTCTGTTGTAATGTAACCTTTGCAGTCACGGTGCTAATTTTATGGTTGTTCATAATATAATGAACGGTGACAGTTTTTCTCACATACCAGCGTAAGGAGATTATAAACTTTGGGATTATATAAACATCTTAGAAGACATAAAAGTCACTAAATTTGTAGCCAAATCAATCTGCATAGGATAAAAGTCAAGCCATATGATATTTATATTACACAAAGGTCGTTATTTTTATGGTTTTTGAATAATCGTGTGCGTTTGAAGAAAACAATAAATCGCAAACAGGATTCCGTTGAAATCCGGATTAAAACGCTATAGATTTCACACTTTAGAATAAAGATTACTGCTATAAAATGATAATTTAAAATAAAATATAGCTTTTATGAACATGTAACTTTATAATGGTTACAGATAAGAACAACAAAGCGTTCTCTATTCGGATGGCTTTTATCTCAGTGTGACTGAAGGGACCACCAAATATAAAATGCTTTTGAACTCTGAATGAATTTTCGTTTTCTAAGCTGAACCTTTATTCTTAAAGTACAAATGCTAACAGAGGGAATTAACAATCATGTTTGTCATAAATAATGTTTTCAGTTTTATTTTAATAACTCACAAGTTTTGAAAACTTCACCAGCGACAATCGTAACTTTCGTCCTTTAAAAAACTGTTTTTTTTTGTTTTTTTTTAATATAAAAGATATAAACTGTTTTCGAAAGTATATTTCTTTGATATATGTACGTTCTTAAATATAAATTTCAATTCCTAAGATGGGAAAGCACGACTCTTCTTAGCGAACAATAAAAACTATACTATTCTAAAAGAGAATATCTAACATTTACTTGGAGCTAATTTAAGAAGAAATTAGTGATTCGTTTTTAGTATGCATATTTTATTATTGAGAGTTATATAGTTGTTCTTAAAAATCAAAGTTGCTCAGTTGTTGCTGCTCAATAGAAAACTAGTCGGCTTAATGCTCACAAACGTGTAATTATATCTGCACGAATTTTATGGTATAATGTATATAGGTTTAAGTGTAAATAAGTCGAAGAGGTTTTATGGTTTATAAATTCATTTGCTATAATGATAATTTGTATTTGGCTTCCGGAACATTTGAAATGGAGCATTCGGCATACTTCGGCAAACTATAGTTCGAAGCATTGTACACCGGTATTTGCCTAGATTTGACGATTGGTTCTCGAGTGCACTTGATTAAGGTAAAAAAAAAATACTTCGGCGTACTGAAATTGGTATAACAATATACACATGAATAAAGAGGAGATTGTGTGAAATTGGATTAAGACAGTGTCACTAACAAATAAAGGAACATGTTGTTTAGTGATTGTTGTTTGTTGATGTAGTTCATAAGTGTTTCTTGTTTCTCGTTTTTTTTTTATTAAGATTAAACCATTAGTTTACTACGGAAGCCGATAAGGGCCATTCAAAAAAAAAAATTATGTCGTAATTACGACACAGCATGTCGTAATTTCGACATAACATGTCGTAATTTCGACATAACATGTCGTAATAACGACATCGCTATGTCGTAATTTCGACATAATATGTCGTTGTAACGACATTGCTATGTCGTAATTTCGACATAACATGTCGTAATAACCATATCGCTATATATGTAAAAGAATATGTATTGTGATTGCCAAGAGACTAAATGACATAGAAAGTAACAACTATAGGTCATTCCACTTATAATGGGATCAATAAAGTATATAACTTTCTCACAGAAAGTAACCAAAGAAGGTGACCAAAGATTTTGCAACGATACAAATATTAAACTTTACAATATGAATAAATATCTTTCACCAATGAATTCAAATAGCAAAAGCTATGCAATTAAAAAATATATACTTATTAAGCTTCATGTAAATTCATTTAACAATGAAATACATTAAATATGAAATTTGGAGTTTTACCAAGGGAGCTAATAATTAATTAATAACACTGTCTGCCACACAGCATTTCGGAGCTCTCCCTCTGGTATCTTTCGTCCCTCTTTTATAGCTGACTATGAGGGGGCTTTTCTTATTATTGGGGACATTGTGATGACCTATAGTTGTTAATTTCTGTGTCATTTAGTCTCTTGGCAATCATAATACATATTCTTTTATATACATAGCGATGTCGTTATAACGACATGCTATGTCGAAATTACGACATAGCGATGTCGTAATAACGACATGTTATGTCGAAATTACGACATGCTATGTCGTAATTACGACATAATTAATTTTTTTCAATGGCCCTTATCGGCTTCCGTAGTTTACTGTTTCGATGGTTTTAAAACTAGTATTTTGGCGCCCTATAGATAGCTTGCTGTTCGGTGTTAGCCAAGGCTCATTGTTGAAGGCCGTAGTTGGACCAATAATGTTTTTACAAAGTGTGGCTTGGATGGAGAGTTGTCTCATTTGCACTTATACCACATCTTCTTACATCTATATAAGGTACCTAACAAAGACAAATTTCTTTATAAAATATCGGATTCTAACACCCCTCCCCTTGTCGCTATAGTACTAGTATATAGACGATTTGTTAACAGGTTGAAAAGAGATCGCGATAAACGCAAAAGACAGATTTCGTTTTCACATTGGGCTTCAGAATGAGACGAATTCATCATCACATTTAGAACTAAAGTAAAGAAACCTCAGCATAAGATTAGACGATGTTTAGAGTTTATACTGAATCAGATATTCACGGTTCCTAGAGTGAAATGCAATTAAGCATCTTACGGGTCCAAACATGAATAACTTAAAATCTGAATATTCATGTTTTAGGAATGTTGTAATAGATATTGATGGCATTACTTCCTTAGATACATTTTGTAATAAAGCGCAATGGGATACTGTACCGGTTTACTTAGGAACGGATATTTGATCTTCCGCGCGTAAATAGAGTTCGTTTTACAAACACATGATGTATATATGTCACCCAACGCTGACTGAGAGCTATATGAATACAAACAAAACAGGAGATACTATTACTTAATGCATCATTTTACACGTTTAGTCAACTGATTTACGGAATGCGAGAAATTAATTAATTATTTCAAAGTTTGAAACTTTAATTACTATATCAAAATTGTGTATTATGATCCATTGAATAGAATATAGTCATATACTAAAAACGTTGAATAAACCTGAGCAGCTTGGGTTAATAAAGGGCGTAAAATAATTCATCTTGAATTCAGAACACGACAAAAGATGTTTATGAATGAAAAGTTGTATATATATAAATCCAGAAACTGTATACATGTAGCAGATAAACTGACAAAAAATTGAATGTACATGTATGTGCCTGTCCCAAGTCAGGAGCCTGTAATTCAGTGGTTGTCGTTTGTTTATGTGTTACATATTTGTTTTTCGTTCATTTTTGCACATAAAATAGGCCGTTAGTTTTCTCGTTTGAATTGTTTTACACTGTCTTTTCGGGGCCATTTATAGCTGACTATGCGGTATGGGCCTTGCTCATTGTTGAAGGCCGTACGGTGGTCCATAGTTGTTAATTTCTGTGTATTTTTTGTCTCTTGTGAAGAGTTGTCTCATTGGCAATCATACCACATCTTCTTTTTTATATGTAAAGACTTCAAAAAATTATGTAACAAAGGATCTACGGTATGTGTTAGTTTGTAATTGTATTTGCTCATGCATGCATATGGATTACTGTATTTTACAAACTTTTCACTAAATGAATTATACTTTGAAACAGTTATAACCACTGATACATTGTAACACAGAAGTTAATCAAGCGAAATGACTTCTAGAAGTAAAAGTTTTAAGAAATTAAAGTTTCGTACTCAGGTTTAGCTAGCTATAAAACCAGGTTTAATCCTTCATTTTCTACATAAGGAGATACCTGTACCGAGTCAGGAATATGATAGTTGCTTCCCATTCGTTTGATGTGCTTGAGCCTTTGATTTTGCTGCCATTTGTCAAGGGACTTTCTGTTTTGAATTTCTTTAGAGTTCGGTATTTTTGTTATTCTTTACAGAGGGGGGCAGGGGGCCCGGGCCCCCCCTTTTTAGGAAAAAAATTGGTTGCTTATATAGGGAATCACTGAAGCGTGACTGGAGCGGGTCCCCTCTTAGCGCAGTCAGTGGGCCCCCACTTATGAAAATTTCTAGATCCGCCAGTGATTAATGCTAAATGCATTCATAGATTGCATCACGTCAATTGCTATATCTTAAAGTTTTTAAACTCTGCTTTTAAGTATGAAAAAAAGCATGAAACCTATAAATATAAACTATAATACACATCGGACATACATTTACTATCAAAGTACAGTCATACTGAATATCATACATTGGACTTATATATTACACAAATGTATATAGACAATAACTGTTTAGTGTCTTTAAATATCAGCTGTATTTGTACGAGGCTAGGAAACAAGGTGTATGCGAGCTTTTAGCGAGCTACTACACCTGTTTCGAGCCGAGTACAAATACAGCTGATATTTAAAGACACTAAACAGTTATTGTCTTTATCCTGCAATTAATTCTGTATATTGTTTGTGTTTTGAAAGACACAAAAACTAACATATTTAGCATTTATTTTCGATTTGTAATCCCTTGAGGCCCGCGTAGTAATATCAAAATCACACATTACGCTGAAGGCGGGTTCGCAAAAAAGAATCCAGAATGGTCAACAATAATACATCGCTCAAGGTGAATAATTATCTATTTTAGCATAACAACTTATTTCAACAGTAAAAACAAATAACAAAACATTGTCAAATTTAAAACAGAAGTGTACGAATTGTCCTACGCTTCAGACTTGACATTCACTAAACATGCATGCTGAAATTGACATGGTTGATTTTGTAACACAATCATACACATTCAAATTTTGAAATCGACAAATGTCATCGTCATTGGAATGCAACTGGAATACACATTCTGAGGTCACACAGGTTCAAACAATACTCAGTCCGGCAGTGGGCGGAGCTTTAAAGCGATATCTGTATAGTATACAGATACAGCATAGCGATATCTGTAGGGCTGTATCTGTATAGTAGGACACCCAATTGCAGGATAAATATATATAAATGTACATAAAGAAAATACGGTCTGAACAAATCTTTTCACTTCAAATATCGTAACAATTGGCCATGAACGTGTAAAACATCCAATTATACATTGATCCTTAAGCAAAGTTTGTTTTGGTCAAGCAAAAGTGTGTCGAAAATGATTTGTTCAATGACTATCTCGCTAGTTTGTGTTAACAACAAACTGTTTTTATAAAAAAAAAAAAAAAAAAAAAAACATACTGCAGTGGTTTATAAGAAGAAATATTGAGACATTCTGAAAAGGAACTATTATAGTAATTTGATTATCTTAAACTCATGAAACTTGGTAAGTAGTATCACCAGAAGTATGCATCTGTTTTACATTTGCAATCTCTTCAAGCTAATAACTTAGCAGCAACATGAAATTTAGTTATCTTTTGTACAAGTATAGACGTATAAAGCCATCTATGGTACAAAATTGGATATAAAAAATCCGAATTTAAAATTCTCATAAGCTTTCCAGTTGCAAAAATTGTAAGAATTTCCTTATACTCAAAGAACAAATTAATATGTGATATTTCAAGAAACATTGTGTCAAAAATCATCTTTGATCTATGCAAAAAGTAAAATCACAAAAATACCGAACTCCGAGGAAAGCTCAAAACGGAAATTCCATAATCTAACGACAAATTCAAAAGCTAAAACACATAACAATTTTGAGCAGTTTTAATTTCTTACTTCATCTTAAAGTTTGCTATTTTTACATTTGCACATGTCTTCTAATCACTCTGTCTTCTAATATTAGGTCACTATAAGTTCATACCGCACATCTTTAACTTATTGATTTCTTTGAGTATTTGTTGATTTTTCTATTAAGGTTTACTGATGCACATAATTCGATTAAGTGCAGATTCCGTTATCGTTTTTGCTAGCTGTTACATTTCGATAATCATAGGTCTCTGCACTTGGGTGCATTTCAACTTTGCAAAAATTGAAATTAGAACGATTCTGTGTCAAATCAAGCAATCAAAGTGCCCTTTGTTGTAGTGTGTCACCTGAGCTTGATTATAGGGTACGTTTTAAGCCATTCTATCTGGTATGATAAAGAGTAGTGGTTTAAATCAGAGGATAAAAGGGTGTGAACTGTGTTTTATTCAATTTAACTTCAAACTGACCTCCGTTGTCATTTGTCATTCTGAAACTGATACTATTTTTGTTAAAGTCGCGGATGTCGTAAACATTTGATGGTCGTAAACAACTGAATGTCAGACACAATGTGTGACAAGAAGCCAGAGCATTAGGAATTCATAAGATATAACAAACTGGAAATGCATGGGGAAAATACATTTCTACAGCATAAATAAATTTAAAAAAAAAGTTATAATATATTTATTATTATGTCAAAAATATAATTGTATTGAAGGTGAAACAAATTGTTTATTTCTAGTTGTGTTGAAGACCCATTGGTACAAAGGTAGCCTTTGGTTGTTTTCTGCTCTCTGGTCAGGTTATTGTCTCTTTAATTCTCCCCCCATTTATAGTCTTAATTTTACTAAAAGTAACTTTTTAATTTGCAAAACGATAACCATAATGTATAGGATTAGAATGTACAACTAAATAACAAAATTCCGAAAGTTAATATTTTCGCTTTTCGTTGCGATAGCAATGTGCATATTCTTGTAATCTAATTACAATCTAGATCTCTGATTTCGTTATACTTATATGCAGTATAACGAAATCAGAGATCTTTATTTTAATTAGATTGATATTCTTGTTGCTACGTAATCAGTAGATTAATAAATAATAGCTAGATTCTGGAAATAATATGATTAAAACGAAGGGTCTATTGTTTTCGAAAGAGTCTCACCTAAGCAGCAAGCCAACAACGAACAGTCATCAACGTAAAGACAAACAGCCTGACACTAAATCAAAACTTTGAATTAAATGTCCGCAGCCAGACCGGTCAAAGTTTACCCTAGAACAGATTTTTGTTTTTCGGGAGTTCATACTAATGTGTCATAAGAAATTATCTGTCAGTTTAAATTGTTTTGAAAGAAAATATTTAAAATGTCAATGTGTCAGTTTTATAGTCATCCTTAATAACTGGTTATCAATTCCAAAGGTTATGCTGGTCAAACTTCTAGTCCAATTCGGTAAGTACTACATGTTTTCTCGACAGACACAAGTCAGACTATCAATTAAAGAGACAATACAAAATTTTACTTCGGTCATATGATCCGTAAGGGTAAAAAGGATAGAATATGGTACAATTATTTTGATATTTTTGAAAACAGGGTTGATGCAGAAAGACAGGTCACGTGACCATGTAACGAAAATGCAAAAAAGATGCATCAAATTATCATAGTGCAGTCTACAAAACATGGTGAATAAGTTGATCAGAGACAAATTGAATCATGATGGGTGCGTAGTCCAATTAAAACTCCCTGACTATAATGACCATAATAAAACCAACCAGTGAAATAGTTCCTGGAACCTCGTACAGACGCATAATTTGTTGGTATTTATGTAGTTGGGTTGCTGTCTCATTGACGTGTATCACATCTTTTATCTTTATTCATGAAAATGACACCTAGAGAAATCAAACCAATGTGACTTTATGTAGGACTGCAGACTTGACATCGAATGTGACGCTAATGTGATTGAGAAAATAGTATTTTTCAATACCAACATCACCTGACTAAACAACGTGTAACATAAAGCCATATACCTATCTTATCTTAATACAGGGTAGGCCATACATTTCGTTAAATACTTAACTATCAAAACTTATTATCATAACAACGATGGCAGAGCCAAGGATGTTTTCCGATCCATTCAGCGAAGTACCTGGCACAACCTGTAACACAGAAATAAAATTTTATGAATTTGAACATAGATATAATTACGCTTTGAAATCTATTTAATTGTTTGTGACAAAATTTTACATGTTATATCAGCCATGATGTATCAAAGAAGCTTCTGATCAGAGGTGAATTACTATATGCATGACGTAGATTATAATTGAATATGTAAAATATGAGCGATAGAAAGATTTATTATAAAAATGAAAATAAATTACTTCTGTGTTTTCCTGTTGGTATAAATAAAGAGTATACATGAAATGGAGACATTTAATATGTAGCATTATTAAGTTTAAAAGATTTTGTTTTGATATTTTAGAAGAAGAAAACGTCTTCATTTTTTAGGATTATCCCGATCTATTTGACGGTGTTGTAATCTTTGGTTACCCTGCGACAAAGAACAAAGAACAATTTCGGAAATAGTGTTGCATTTAGGGAAGTTATTGTCTCAGACGATACTGATTGGTCAGTTAGGCCAGTATACGAAGGTTGGAGCCTCCGTAAATATCAAATTAATAATCATTAGATTCTATGAAAAGATTTTTCATTTCATCATTCCGTTAACCCATTTTCGTCATTGGAAATTATAACGCACATCAATTTCGGCCTAAACAACGTCTCTGCCAAAACCGCTATACAAAGTAGTGCAATATTTCGAATTCATACGATTCCTTGATTAAACAATATTTGAAAACATTGAATGTAATGCTAAAAGAAATATTGATTCCATGCCAATGATTGGAAGAAAAGGGAGTAAGAGCCCGCAAAAATTACCGTCAAGATGGTCACAATTAACACTCTGCTTTTGTCAGAATTGAATGACTGACGTTTCAATTCTAATCATATAGAAGAAATTGGAATTTTGTCAAACTACGGAATGTTTATATAATACGATGTATTGGCCTGAACCTATTTGGTTAAGGTTTATTTTACCAAGAGGGTTCTAATTACCTTATTATTCTTCTGTCAAAATACAGCAAATGTCGGACAAGGTCGATTAAGGAAAAAAGTTTTAATAATATGCAACATATGATAACGATCCCAAAAGGGATAATTATTTTAGACATTATATAGATGAAAAGCGCCCCACCCAATAGATTCGATTATGTAATATAAGTACAGGTTGTATTTTATCACAATGAACCGTGTAGAATGGCATATGTTTGGCATTTTGGTAATTAAAATTTAATGTATTGCATTCTTATCTTGTCCATATCGCATTTATTCGGTGTAATTTAACAATTCGCGAGACCAATTGTTGTTTATGGAATTCATATCGAGTTAACTGGATATAAAATTATATTTGTTTTCGGATATTTACTGCCCATAGATAAATCATGTACACATAATGTCTGCCCACAAATAATTAAAAAACAAATGATTAATTAATTTATACACGCAGAATCTGCAGTTTTATCCGATGCAATTTGTGATAAAAAATGTCTTCAAATTTTCAAGGTGTTGAAGTACGCATGAACTATTTGTCAATGAACGTTAGGAAAGCAGCAATCATTTATAACTCTAATAATGTTGTGCCCTCTAGCGGCATATAGCCTATCGAGTAGCAATCGGAGATTAGACGGAGATCGGCGGAATATAACGACTGGCATTATTCAGGTTACACTCATTACGACAATGAATCAACGAACATACTAGTAATCCTATAGATGTGAACGCTAAATGTACATAACTTACGTCAACCTTTATTATTACATTGATTGATTTTTGGTTGTTTAACGTCCAGTGACAAATATTTCATTCATGTTCAGGACGAATCCTTTGATTGATTACGCTGCACTGTCCCTCTTTCAAGACTAATCAAAATTAGAACCAGCGAAATTCTACATAGAAAGGAAAAGTTGCATCTTCTTTTATGATTCTCGAAGAAATGTTTATTTAATTGTTCGGGGCGGGGGAGGGGGATTACGGAAGTGCTTCCATAACGAGACTTTTGAAATTCAAATTTAAATAACAAAAAACATAGCGGATCTTCACATTGGTTGATTTGTTTATAACAATGTTCAGGGTCGTACATGTTTTTGGAATCCCGACATTTTCATTTGTTGCTACGCATTCTTATTGTTTCCCACGGTTTCACTTTTGTTTTAAACTTATTTCTACATTTTGTATATTACAGATTATTCTTTCAATCCTGTCTTGAGCAAAAACTTATATTTTTTTCAGCATTTATCATGCCAGGATATTTATTTTACTAATTAAAACTCTCCTCCCTTCAGCCTAAAATCAAATGGTAGTTTCCTTAATACTAAATGTACATCTGGTCTACTCAGATGCGCTAATTACTTTTAAAAACTTATTTTAATACAATATTTTGATGACTTCAATTTTATTCATGATTTTGAAATTGATTTCAGCGTTTTAAAAAATGTGCAGAAGAAAACCCTCGTTTCTTTCGAAAAGTACTTGTGTGAGAAGCTATTCGAGTACGTGTGAATAAGGTGTATCAAAAATAGAATTTAACACATACTAGCATTAAAATACTATTTAAGTTTATATGTTTCCATTCCAAATATGTACTTTAGCTTAAAAATAAGCTCATGTTATTGTAATTAACTTGATTTACATTAATGTTTACGATTTGTAGTACTATGATCTTACATTTCTTAGCCTCGTGTTGAGAGCGCCATGGCATTGTTGTCGCAATTTTAGCAATTTGAAGTGTTGATTTATGGCTGACCTGTATATCACCTATCACTTTATGTCCGATATAAAAATTCCGGGGAGTTTTGGAGGATTAAATTTAATATCATTAAATGTTGAAAAAACATACAAATGTTAGATTTAAAAGAATTGCAAAAACTCTCATTGTGAAAGTTGAAGTCGTTAGAGTACGCTTTTAACATATTCTTGCAGTAAATTTTAAAAATGAATCTTTGAAACATTTTGCAACCTGACCCTGGTGGCCATTACATGTAAAGGATAACAGTAACAAAACAGAAAATACCATATCGTGAACTTGAAACTTCGACCAAATGCCCACAGTTCTCAAGTGACATATTACAGGCCGGGGCGGATCCACCCATTTAAAAAAGGGGGTTTCTAACCCAGGACAAAAAAAGGGGGGTCCAACTACATGTCCCCATTCAAATGCATTGATCGTCCAACAAATAGGGGGTTCTAACCCCCGGAACTCCCCCCCCCCCCCCACCCCACCCCGTCTTCTTTTGATGTATTATTTACACCAGTAGTCTAGACCAAAGAAAGAGAACCACCAACTGGCCAAAATATAGCCTTTTTTTTTAAGTTAGAGTGTAAATATCTTGTATAATTCATTAATTTGAATATTTCTTTTAGAAAAGCTGATATTACAGGGTACTTTTATCAAAAATTTAGAGCTCTTTTTCAGTCAGAATTGTAAAGAAAATTTTTATCATGTATGTAGTAATATATTTTGTCCACTTTAGAGTCTTGTCTTGCTGCTAGTTTACAAAATCAATATATACATTACAAGACCAAATATCTAGTGGATTTACGTTAGACATCAATCTCGTGGAACTTTAGCAACATCGCTCGTATTGCTGTTCTTTATCTTGATAGTTGCAAGTGTTCATAGGTTTGCTGAAGTTATAACATCTTATTGAAAATTAAGCCGGGAAATATACCAATACCAATTTTCAAAATATGCATGTGTATGTACGTAGTGCTGGGAACAGTATATATTATATGTTTCTGTGTAGTGCGACAATAAAAAATATCAAGACTTCGTTACTCAAAAGGTATTCAAAGCAAAGTATCATCTGAATTTAAAAGGCACATTAATACAGAACAGACAAAAGAAAATTACATTTGTGTTTTAATGAAGAGTTAAAAACAGCTTAGCTGGCAACACATTTGATGATCACGTTCAAAGGATTTTAATTGTCTGAATTATCATGATAAAATATTTTTGTCGTCTCTTTCGAAAATAAACTTCATGATTTATTATACCATATTATTTACAAATCCATTTTTATTATTTGTAAGGTTACGACAGTACATATCTTAGCCAAGTTTTAGGTGTTCTATGGCATAAAACTGACAACATTTAATACTAAGTATTTCTTTAGATATATAAGGACTATACGTACATTAAAATACTTTGCATAGCTGGATACATCAAGTATACTGAATCTAATAGTCTCTAAACAAATAGCTGGATACATCATGTATAATGAGTCTGATAGTTTCTCGACAAATAGCTGGATACATTATGTTTATTGAATCTGAGTCTCTCAACAAATAGCTGGATACATTATGTTTACTGAATCTGAGTCTCTCAACAAATAGCTAGATACATCATGTATAATGAGTCTGATAGTTTCTCAACAAATAGCTGGATACATCATGTTTACTGAATCTGAGTCTCTAAACAAATAGCTAGATACATCATGTATAATGAGTCTGATAGCTTCTCAACAAATAGCTGGATACATTATGTTTATTGAATCTGAGTCTCTCTACAAATAGCTGGATACATTATGTTTACTGAATCAAATAGCTGGATACATCATGTTTAATGAATCTGAGTCTCTAAACAAATAGCTAGATACATCATGTATAATGAATTTGATAGTCTCTTAACATATAGCTGGAAACATCATGTTTATTGAATCTGAGTCTCTAAACATATAACTGGATACATCATGTATACATGTTGATTATTATAATAGTATCTGAACAAATATCTGAACACATTATGTATATTGAACCTGATGGTCTCTAAACAAATAGCTTGATGTATCAAGTTAATTGAATCTTGTAGTCTCTAAACAAGTAATTGGGGGTATATTTAATGAAGTAACAATACAAGAAGTTAACATGTTGTTTTCTTGATATTTTGGGTATAGTACTTTTCCTTAATATTGTTTGTAATGTGTAAATGTGTTAATTATCTCTGGCTTCTGTAAGTGGCTTCATCTAGGATATTGTGCAGTTTAGTTAGGATTGTTGATTGTCCAGTTAGTCGTCTTTGTTTTGTTTCTCTTCGACGCACGCTGCTTGATTATCCCCCTTGACCATATCTTTTTTTTCTTTTTACTAAACGAACAATACCAATTTTCATGTTGTAAAGTTTTTCATCTTTAAAAAACGTAGGGGCAATTTGAAAAGGTAATGGACTGAGAGCCCAATAGTTAAAGCAACAGATAGAATACGAACAATGGTACACAAAATATGTGTGTAAGAATGAGCTGACTGACAACATGTCGAAGTGATGACAAAAACAGGTTCAACATACACAGTAAAACTCAATTATTCAGAAAAACGCAAGTCTCAAACATTGAAATACAAGGTAAAACAAACAAAACTAAATACAAGAGTGTAGTGCGTCGATAGATGCGCGTGTAGTTAATTCTCATGAAATTGAATTCTCAAAACTAAGCTAGATTGCTAATAACATCTAGAGTGTATAAAAAAGAAGATGTGGTATGATTGCCAATGAGACAACTATCTACAAAAGACCAAAATGACACATACATTAACAACTATAGGTCACCGTACGGCCTTCAACAATGAGCAAAGCCCATACCGCATAGTCAGCTATAACAGGCCCCGATAAGACAATGTAAAACAATTCAAACGAGAAAACTAACGGCCTTATTTATGTATAAAAATTAACGAAAAACAAATATGTAACACATAAACAAACGACAACCACTGAATTACAGGCTCCTGACTTGGGACAGGCACATACATAAATAATGTGGCGGGGTTAAACATGTTAGCGGGATCCCAACCCTCCCCCTAACCTGGGACAGTTGTATAACAGTACAACATAAGAACGAATGTTCTTCTGTATACTTCACTATGTCAGATTGAAAGAAGAAATTCCGAAAATCATGGTATTTCTACTGTTTGTCAGACTTTGATTTTGCGTTACATACTATAAGAAATCATGGGATATTTTTTTTAAGAACTATTTTCTAGATTGTTTTGGATATGCTCTCATGGATACTTACTATTAATAAAGCACTATAGAAGGGTTTCATTTTCATTCAACTGTTTTTTACTATGATAGACAAAATCATCAAAAATACCAGTCTTATAATTATATATGCCAGACGCGCGTGTCGTCTACAAAAGACTCATCAGTGACAAATTTTCTCACATATTTTTTCGTTTTCGTTTTACACAAGTTAAAGGTTCGCTACTTCAACAATTTATGATCTGAGCCAATTCACCTGTTTTAAGATCAGTTTATGTTCAAATTACGCAATTATTTAACTTCAAAGGTATAAGATCGGATGGGTTCTTTTAAAACGCTTTAAATGTAATGAAGTGAAAGCTTTAAAAAGATTGTAGCCTCTTTTGTTCAGTTTTATTTTCGTATCTTTAAAAATCAAAACAAAGTATGAATTAAAACCGTAGTTTTATGATTATGTGCATTAAATATTGTTGAATAAACAGCACTATATGTTCTATTTTGTATACTATTGTACATAAAAGATCCTCTATGCTAGTAAACATACTGTTTTTGATGTAATTTTCGTACAAGCAGCAGATGGCACTTTTAACTTGAGTAAAACTTATTTTGGACTTACTTTAATGAATTCTATGACTAAAGTTTGCACTCGGTAATGAAAGCGCTCCTTTGTTTTTTTTCACATTATTTTACTTTTATTTTCTTTATTCTTTTTGCTATGTACTGATTGTATGTCATTGATTTGTGTTCATTTATGTATATGTGCATAATTCTGCGTTAAGTCGTGATTTCACAGATTTTATCGGCTAACTTTTAAAATACAAATTTTCGACTGGAGCTGCTTGTACCGTGTTACTGTACATAGTAGCAAGAAATCTTAACAGTGTTACAATTTCAAATGAACAAAATACTATGTGTTGGTAAAAATGCATTAAAACACAATAAACATATTTTAAATATTTTAGTTAAAGCATGTTAGAAAACTCGTATATCAAATGTTTTTCAAATTTACTACCATGTTATTTGATACCAAACTATCACATATTAACTGTCTTGTTTATTTATGTGAAAATATCAATTTGAAAACTAAAAATTGAATTTGCGAGACACATTTCTTCTTATTTCAATTGATACAAAAGGAATATTAAAATGAATGTTAAATTAACTGAACAGCTATTGTTTTATAGAAATTGAACTGTCATAAACCGACATTTTACTTTTTTTACGATCTCCATTAATTTAAAAACTTTTGTTTTCCGTCTTTTTAATCTGCAATCAAACTACAATTTAGAGAATAAGGTTACTGCGATTAGGAACAGAATACAAAACGTGATTCTTTCGGAACGTTTCGGACGATTGGCCTTCATACTTATCTGACAAAGATCGAAGGTAAAATTCAATTTTAATTTAAAAATCAAACTTGGCATTTGTGTATAAAATGACAAAAGTTTATCTAAAAAGATAAACCGAATAGTTTGAAAAATATGCTGTCATATAAGCCCATTTTCTTTGTATCAATATTTTACGAGACATTTACATTCAATAAATATCTTCAAAATCTAGAATCTGAATATAAAATAAATGTCGAAACTGCATTTATAAATGTTTTTCTAGTTTTATCTTAATAAAACATATTTTTTGTTTACTATATCATACTTTACAAATATATTTATTTATTAAGTGAAAAAGGCTGGCTCTCTAAGATCAAGTTTTCTGTATACACATTTATACTTAAACCAAAGATACATGTAGATGATCTTAAATAACATTAAAATTGCATGAATCAGAATTGTATTTGAATCATTATAAAGGTTTATATGGTCAACCATTTCGACAGGGCCAATAGTTTAATCATAAATGTCATTTACTATCCAAAGATTTAGTTCACGGTGTGGCCGATACATCCTATGGACGTCAGGTCCTGCACCGATTTAGTTAATTATTGCAAACCTTATGAGATTGATTTGACTGCGTAATACCACAAGTCTCATGGCATATGTGTTCAACTAGCGGGGCACCTAGTATCATTGACAGTTAAAAGGAAGTCTTATTTTCTAAATTTTATTTTTTTTCATTTGCTTTCTATGCATTTAATATTACTGCATCTTTTGTAACTTGTCCACGGAATACATGTAGGCTATAACATTGATTTTTCTTTTTTTCTATTTTCACATACTTACCGCAAGGGGGTTAAATCTCATATAACCTCATTGCTTACTGTTATGTCGATACAGCTCGTATTTGAGTATTCTCGCTGAATAAGCACTAAGTCTTCACTTGCTGAAGACTCAACTGGAGATGTCGAAAGGAAGAAAAAACAATAAAGCATTGCTCTCATGATTTGTGCTCTATGACGACGATGGAAGTTTTTAACTACATTGACTTGATATACAGCCCTTGCACGGTGGTGTATGTGTAAAAGCTCTTTTGTTCCGACGTTGGAAAGTTCCGGGCGCGGAAAGAACTAACTAGCCAAAAAGTTCCGGAGGAAGTTATTAACTAGTTACTTTGTTCTTCCTTTGGTTTAAAAGTTCTACCGGAACAAAGTGACTAGTTGAAACTAGTTAGAAAGTTCCTTTTTGCAAAATTAGTCAAAACCGGAACTAACAAACTAGCCAAAAAGTTCCAAAGGAACTTATCAACCAGTCACAAAGTTCCATTTGGAGAATTGATGCAAATTAAAAGCGCAACATATTATATTTGAACCTTCAAAGGGGAACGAATATACTGATTACAAAAGTCAAAAGAAACTTATCGACTAGTCACAAAGTTTCTCTTTGGCAAATTAGTCAAAACCGGAACTAACAAACTAGCCCGAAAGTTCATCCTCATGTGGGTACTTTTAAAAATATCAATTTCAGCTTAATGTATAACAATAAATTAGAACTTATTCCGTTATGAAGGCAACATACTGACCGAATTAACAAATTGTTCTGTTCCGCCAGAACTATTCAACTAGCTACATTGTTCCGGGACTTTTCAACTAGCTACTTTTTTCCGGAACTTTTCGACTGCACTCGTAATAAAACAACTAGTTGAAAAGTTCCATCGGAACGAAATAAATAGTTGAAAAGTTCCGCCAGAACAAAGTAACTGACGGAACATAGTGGCTGTTACATATGGCTATTGATAAAAAGTCCTTTGAATCATAACCAGTACAGTCAAATTAAACATGTAGTACATGCATTATTTCCCAACGACTTCTCCTTCTCAAACAAATACAATGAAACCTGTTTTAAGAGACCACTTACGGGAGAGTAAAAAAGTGGTTTCTTTAGATATGAGGTCTTTTAATACAGGTTAATTCTATATGAAATGTACTACAGAGGGATCTTAAATCAATGATCCTTTGATACAGGATTTTGCTTAATAGAGGCGGTCTCTTAGGCAGGTTTGGTTGTATTGTCTCCTTAACGCGAAAGGCACTTGTTATTTTATATTTATTAAATATCGGATCTTAAGAATAATGCGATGCGTTTAAAATTCAATTTCTTTAATATTATTTAACAATATAAACCACTTTAAACCATTTTTCATACCCTGACCTTTTAATGAACTTTTACTTTCATGATTTTCCGGTCTTGTTTTGTCTGTTGCAATCTTCCTGTGAAAGTATATACATCATTTATTTATCTCTGTATGTATGAAATGTTTGGATATTATTCACAACTATCTTATCGAAAATCCACCCAAAGTATATAACTCCATCAGTTCTATTTACATGAACGACTGGCCTTAAGTGGACAATACTGATAACTTATCGCATGGTCAACAGTCGATTTAACTGACCAATATAAAAGGTAGTGCGGCAGGGGTGTAGCTTATCAACTCCTTTGTTCATAATACGCTATTAATACCAATTATCTCGTTTAACTAGTTTTCGCCTGAACACAAATGCGATGACATTTAGTATCTTATAATAACAAGTTTATCACTTTTATCAATTTTTAATATCAATTTAAATGTGTGGTCGTTTGCTACGGTAGCACTTAAACTTGGTCACTTTTTCAATTAGGACTTTAAATTGTGTATGTAATTTATAGCTTGTTTTGAACAATATGGCATTTGTACATAGATAAAAGGACTTGGAATAGATAGAAAATGAGTACATTGGAGTATTAGTCTCTTTGATATAATTACAGTACAGTAATTGTAAGTCAAGAGTCACTCTTTGGTTGTCAATGTATAGATTTTCAGGCATTAAGGTTAATTATTATGGGAAAACAGACTTAAGATCAAAGGGAAAATATCGAAAAATATTTGATATAAACCTGATCTTTTGTTTTGAATATATCACACAGATACAATTCTTCTGGGAAAACATTTACATACATGTTCGTATAGTAAGTGTAGATACAATCAGATGTAATATAAATTATCATAAAAGTTTGATTTGTTTCTGGACCTACTGAATAAGGCTTATTCCAAATGTGAATTAACATGAGCAATGAGACAAGTGTCTTATGTGGAGCATGATGTGCTTATCAATCCAGGGAACCTTAGATCACTCCCTCCCCCACACCCCCTCGGTTTTTGGTGGGGTTCGTGTTGCTCAGTCTTTAGTTTTCTATGTTATGTTTTGTAATTTTTCGGTTGTTTTTGCATTCCATTACATATTCAGCTTGTTTTCGACTGATGAGTTTGTTATCCTGTTGGTATGTTCAGCCTCTGTTTTGAAAGACATTCAACCAAACCATGCTTAACGTAAGATCGATACATAACAGCACAACAAATGTACCGCGGTAAGATCGATACGTGGTAAGATCGATACATAACAGCACAACAAATGTACCGTGGTAAGATCGATACATTACAGCACAACAAAGCATAGTGTACCGCGGTAAGATCGATACATTAAAGCATAACAAATGTAACACTGTAAGATCGATACATTACAGCACAACAAATGTACCGCTGTAAGATCGATACATTAAAGCATAACAAATGTAACACTGTAACGGATCGATACATTACAGCACAACAAATGTACCGCTGTAAGATCGATACATTAAAGCATAACAAATGTAACACTGTAAGATCGATACATTACAGCACAACAAATGTACCGCTGTAAGATCGATACATTAAAGCATAACAAATGTAACACTGTAAGATCGATACATTACAGCACAACAAATGTACCGCTGTAAGATCGATACATTAAAGCATAACAAATGTAACACTGTAAGATCGATACATTACAGCACAACAAATGTAACACTGTAAGATCGATACATTACAGCACAACAAATGTACCGCTGTAAGATCGATACATTAAAGCATAACAAATGTAACACTGTAAGATCGATACATTACAGCACAACAAATGTAACACTGTAAGATCGATACATTACAGCACAACAAATGTACCGCTGTAAGATCGATACATTAAAGTATAACAAATGTAACACTGTAAGATCGATACATTACAGCATAACAAATGTAACACTGTAAGATCGATACATTACAGCACAACAAATGTACCGCTGTAAGATCGATACATTAAAGCATAACAAATGTAACACTGTAAGATCGATACATTACAGCATAACAAATGTAACACTGTAAGATCGATACATTACAGCACAACAAATGCACCGCGGTAAGATCAGTACACGACAGCTTACTCAAATTTTACTTATGTCGGGGTGTTGGACGTCAAGTTTATTTAAATTAAAATAAGTAAAACATTTTCTATAATTCACGTTTCAGTAATATTCTTTTACAATTTTATTTAGATTGCAGGTCACTGTAACTTTTTAAAATTCCTTTTTATTCTTGATTAAATAAGCCATCATATGTTTCTTAATTGTGTGAAAAAGTTTAAAGTAGCTAATATGTTGTTTTATTCGAACCAATTTATTGCTTTAACGCGTTATTATTTATATCTGATTGAGTCAATAATTTCAATATTCTTTTTCAAATTTGTATCAGTTGATGTCCAGGACATGCATGGTCCTAGTGACATTAAACAATACTCAATGGTCGACGTCCTTTTTTACCTCACCTGACCTGAAAGGTCAAGTGAGCTTTTCTCATCACTTGGCGTCCGTCGTCCGTCGTCCGGCGTCCTGCGTCCGTCGTCCGTCGTCCGTAAACTTTTACAAAAATCTTCTCCTCTGAAACTACTGAGGCAAATTTAACCAAACTTGACCACAATCATCCTTGGGGTATCTAGTTTAAAAAATGTGTCCGATGACCTGGCCATTCAATCAAGATGGCCGCCATGGCTAAAAATAGAACACAGAGGTAAAATGTATATATTGGCTTATATCTTTGAAACCAAAGCATTTAGAGCAAATCTGACTGGGGTAAAATTGTTCATCAGGTCAAGATCTATCTGCCCTGAAATTTTCAGACGAATTGGACAACCTGTTGTTGGGTTGCTGCCCCTGAATTTGTTATTTTAAGGAAATTTTGCAGTTTTTGGTTATTATTTTGAATACTATTATAGATAGAGATAAACTGTAAACAGCGATAATGTTCAGCAAAGTAAGACCTACAAATAAGTCAACATGAATAAAATTGTCGGTCAACCCCTTAAGGAGTTATTGCCGTTTATAGTCAATTTTTAACAACTTTTCGTCATTTTTTGCAACTTGTACAAAAATCTTCTTCTCTGAAACTGTCCGATGACCCCGCCTACCAAACAAAATGGCCGACATGGCTAAAATTAGAACATAGTGGTAAAATGCAGTTTTTGCTTTATATCTTTGAAACTAAAACATTTAGGGCAAATCTTTCAAGATTTAAATGTTCATCAGAATAAGATCCATCCCCTCTCAAAATTTCAGATGAATCTGACAACCGTTGTTGGGTTGCTGCCCTAAAATTGGTCATTTTAAGGAAATTTTGCAGTTTTTGGTTATTATCTCGAATACTATTATAGATAGAGATAAACTGTAAACAGCAATAATGTTCAGCAAAGTAAGATCTACAAATAAGTCATCATGATCAAAATTATTAGAGGACCCCTTAAGGAGTTATTGCCCTTTATAGTCAATATTGAACAACTTTTTGTCATTTTTGTTACTTGTACAAAAATCTTCTTTTCTATAAATATGGGCCAAATTTAACCAAACTTTGCCACAATCATTACTAGGGTATCTATTTAAAAAAAAGTGTTTAATGATCCCGCCTACCACCCAAGATGGCCGACATCAGTAAATACAGTAACAGGTGAGCGACACAGGCTCTTGAGAGCCTCTAGTTAATTTCTAAAGTGCTAATTTAATATGTTGTATTTTTTTTATATTTTATTCAATGTTCGCGACAATGTTAGCACATATTAACATTGATAAACATCTATATGTTTAGCTAGAATCGTCAAGACAAGTATTAAAGTTATATATATGGGTATTTTAGAACCATTTTAGATTTTAAGAATGTGATATACGGATTCATTTCTAATCTCTTACGATATGTGTCATTAATTATATTTTATCTTTCGCTAGTTCACGATGACAAATGTATATCTGTTTATGGTACAATTACCATGAAAAAAGGTTTAAGTATGTAACGTTTATGGTCAGTACTGACCTCGAGAAAAATTTCATACCTATGTGTCAAAATTCTGTCTTAATTCATTCATCAAACTCATCACGGTAACGAGCGGGCTGATTTCATGTATGATAATAATACATTTCAACTAACGGCGCCTAAAATAGCCCTAATCCATTTCCAATATTTGAATACATTAACTAGTATATTGAACATTTTAAAAGGTATCATTGTCGTTAAGATACTACGAATTAGTACTGCCATGTGTTAAAGGTGATTGAATTTGACTTATAATTATAAGTATAAATAATAAATACATATTTTTTTGCTGTCGGAAGTTAAATTCTTTTATATTAATCACAGGGAAATGTTGTTTTTTTTAACGTAGGTTAAATTTTCCCTAATAAAAACCAAAAAGTGAAGTGAAAAAACATTTTTTTATTTAAAATTTTCTTTGAAATCATTTCAAGTTTAATACAATAATTTTCAACTTCATGGCTTTAAACTGTGCATAATGCGAAGACATTTTTATGTTTACTTTTCGTACCGTCTATTAGTGCATATTGGTTCAGATTGTCTTTGGTGTATGCATGGTTTAAACTGAATGTTAACTGACTAATCTATTTGACAATGTATCCGGTTGTTTTTCTTCTGTTTTACTGAAAACAAATGAAGCCATAGGTTATCAATCAATCAAGTATGGATAATAACTATTAGGTTATAATTGATATAAATAGTAGTGCATGTCAGAATTATTGCTATAAACATATCTAATAATTAACAAATACTTTCCCAAAAAGTAATCTTCACTCGAGGCATGTACAAATTTACAATTTCCATGAGAAAAATGACTTGTTGTCCTATATTTTATGCAAAATGTGACCAATTATAATTTATAGTTTAGCCTTTCGTGTCCAGAAAACGTATCACATTGGCGCCTTTAGTATTTCCTTACCTAAAATGCACCTTTTACCCCAATAAATTATAATTTTCACACCTACTGTCATTTTACAACGGGACGTTTTGTTTTACGACTTTGTTATGTTAAACATGTATGTCATTGATAAATGTCTTAAAACATATGTTCTGGTAATTTTTAAGTTTTTGTGGCGTGCGGTCTTGTCCAGAAAATGACTTTGAAGAGAATAAATTGACGTATATCCCATGTTTTATTGCCACAAATATTAGGAATGATACTAAATAAGCAGAATATCTCCAAATGGTTAGAGGTATTTTGTTCTGGGGTTGTTTTTTATGTACACAATTGTTATTACTTGTGTAGGTACGTAGAGTCAACCAAGTACTAGTAGTACTGTTTTTTGCTTTAGTGTGAATGCACGAAATAATGTTACGATTGATTAATGTGTGGTTGCTTCACGTCCAGTGGTAAATATTTCACGCATACTCAGAAAAAGTACACGAGAACTGTTAATACAACAAGGTATCGTCTGCAAAAATTGTCAACGTTTTGGTAAACAAAATTAAGCTCATTTAATGGCGACCTTTGCTCGGGAAAACTAGGTTATCATGCAAATTGAAATTACCACTTGCACCATCAATGAAACTCATTTTAGCATATCATTCCCGAAACGCCAAAAAAGGGAAACTTTTATATTTTATTCCACAAGTGTTGTCTTTTCTGAATCATTGAAAGCAAGTAATTTTTATCTTTTTGGTAATTATAATGATGTCTCTCTTGGAAATGTCTCTTTGGATGATAGTCAAAGAAGATAATCATAATAGTCTATAATGATATATATCATTAAAACGAACATAAGAACAACACCCCCAAATCAATCTAAGGCCTGTTTTAGCAAATGTATGTCTATGAATTTATCAAAATGATAAACCAATCGGTAATAATCGGTTTCTGGTGGCCGATACATTCCATTGGCCATTACTTAGAATATACTAATAGAATATACTAGAGTTGTGATGGTCTAGAATAATATGCATGTCTCTGTCTAAACTAAAGGTTTCCTTGATATTCACTAATTATGTTTTTGTAACTTAAAATTGAGTATCGCACAAAATGCATACTGGATTTTTAAACAGAACCACATTTTTAAATGTCTGAGTTGTCTAAATGTATTAGCATACCCGTTTATTGTTTTCATTCACTAAACAATAATTGTAGACTGATATTGGCTTGTATTTCAAGTTATGCAAATAAGATGCTGAAAACTTTTAAGAAATATTTATAATGAAATATAAGATATATTTTTATGTTCAAAATCGTCCATCTTAAATTCCTGATGTGTACTAAGTATAAAAGATAACTTACTCAACCTTAAAATTGAAAATTTATTACGTATTTGATAAAAAGAGAAGATACTCACACGAGATAGTCTATAAAATTACACGTTTGAACAAATTCCATCGTTCATTATATGCAGATAAATTTTATAAGACCATTTAAAAAGAGGAAGGAATCGCCCTTATTAATTGGTTGGGAATCATCTCAAAGGTTCTTTCTTCAAAGAGAATTCGTACCTAGGTTTGTGAGATCCAACAAGTTTGGATGATATGTAAAAACTTCAATTTCATTTTTTGAACTTGTAAAATAAGTTGGATTTATGGTGTAAAGAGAATCATAAAACTTATATTTTTAGAATTATGATGAAATTTGATCACCATAATGACATAAATTTGACAAAACACAAGCACGTTTGTAAAACGTTTTTTTCATATTCTCACTTCTACCGGGTATTCCCATTTGAAGACTGATATGATACGTAATTCTATCAAGTGACCACAAAAGTAGTAAAACATAAAACTGTTTTTCTAGTCAGAAATGGAGAAATAGATACTTAAGGAAAAATAGCAACTACAAATCAAAGAAAGACCGACCAAGATAGTCAAAAGAAAAAGAAAAAGAGAAACATAAAACAGTCCATAATACAGTATACATATTGAAATAAAATTATTTAAAAACACGACCTCGTCAACACACAGAGTGAACCTGGAAGCTTCGAAGGGTCTGCTATGCCTGTTCCACTACTGACATAAGTCTTTTTGCTCATGGCAAGTAAATGTAATAAGGTAATAAGTCACATTCATTGCTATTATAAAATATCAAGATATGAACATGTTTATCTTATATTGTTTTGTCGTTTGGCTACCTGGCATTCATACACAATTTGCATCAAATGCAGATTTGAATACACAATTTGCATCAAATGCAGGTTTGAATACACAATTTTATTTAGGAGCCATCTGAGGACCATATCCGGGTGCGGAATTTTCTCGCTGCGTTGAAGGCCCATTGGTGGCCTTCGGCTGTTGTCTACATTTTGGTCAGTTTGTTGTCTCTTTGACATATTCCTCATTTCCATTCTCAATTTCATTTGAACCCTAGTTCTTAATTTTAGTATTCTTCGTGTATTTGAGTTAAGAAATTG
Source organism: Mytilus edulis (assembly GCF_963676685.1). NCBI lineage: Eukaryota > Metazoa > Mollusca > Bivalvia > Mytilida > Mytilidae > Mytilus > Mytilus edulis. Next base: position 52,239,949 of record NC_092350.1, read on the forward strand.
CAGGGTTTGTTTTTGTCATTACTACGACTACTTTATTTAATTTGTAATCAGTTGTTCGAGTCTTATGCTGTCATACATGAAGAAGAAAAAAATGAACGCGACACATCCTCTGTAGAATGTTGACATCCTGCACGCTTGATTTTTATTCGTGGTGAACTCTGGGTATAATGTAATATTTTGACTTGAGAGTCTTGAAATCATCGATGGCCACAGAGTACTGACATACGAAGCAGATGACTTCATTACTACAGTATTTTAATTGAATATAAAGCTATGCAATTTTAAGCATCTATCATATTATGTTTTAAAACATCTGATACTGTTTGAAGGCATTAATACGTCATTTCCTCTGTAGGACATTTTTATTTCGTACTCCTGGCTCCGTCTCCCGCCATCATGAAAACTGAACAGAGGCTTTGTGTCACATGATCCACGAGAACCATCAGAAAAGGTCATCACGCCCAGCCATTTATCACTCAAAGTGTACATTTAGGAGGTCACGTGAGAATGCCGATCACATTTTAACAGAAGATGAATACGCTTTAATTTGGAAGATGATAGGCTTAAAATTGATATTCATAAACTAAATTTGGAGTTTTTTCATGAAGTCGTTGTATCGTTGTATATTATTTAGATCATAATCTTGATTTGTTGGGCTATAATTAGGTGGTAGTTCATGTGTATGCTTGTTTTTTGCAATTTATGATTATCTGTATTACCTTTTTGGAATATAAATGTGAAATTTGGTAACAATACATGACATGCTGCCATTTTTTCATAACAATTTTAGAAATGTCGTTAGAGAGGTCGTTGTTTTAAATCTCATAATGCTTTGTTCCTGGACGACATTTTAAATTTTTCAAAATATATTTCACAACAGCTGTAAAGACGAAAATGGGCTGATTGTCACTTCTTATATTACGCTATTACACTTAGTATCTAGTTTTAAATGTTAAAGAAAACAATTTACCCCATTTAACATAAGAACCTATATGTGTAGAGTAATATCCTATAAAGTATGATTATATTACATTTGTGAAATTTTATCATTTGTTTATTTTTGTTATCGTTTTTTGACAAATGAGTTCATTACTCTATAGGTTTTTTTTATTCGGTAAAAGTACGTTTCACTGCAAGTATCATTAAATAATATGTAAAATGTACGTTTCACTGCAAGTATTATTAAATAATATGTAAAATGTACGTTTCACTGCAAGTATCATTGAATAATATGTAAAATGTACGGTTTACTTCAAGGGTCTTAAATTTTTATAGCTACAAATGTACGTTTTACTTCAAGAATCATGAAGAAATAGCTAAACCTGTATGTTTTACTCCAAGGGAAATTTAAAACGGAAAGTTCGTAATCAAATTGCAAAATCAAAAGCTCAAATTCATCAAACAAGACTGGTGTCTTTAATAAGTAATACATTTTTTGTGATGGTTGACGCGCTTGACTTTCAATCTCGATATAGCCAAAGAAAAACGGGGTTCTAGATTCTCTCTGACTATTTTTTTTGGAACTGACGAGTCATTTAAATTTTCGGAATAAATACTTAAACATTTATGTTGAGATAGGAAATCAGACGAATTTCATAAGTCGGGAAAAGGACAGATGAGGAGCAGTCTGATGAACTGGCAGATTTTAAATAACTTGAACAAACCAAAAATTCCCTATCCAGAAAAAAATAATCTCTGATTTTAGTGAATGGTATAACATTTAAGATACACCTACTACAAATGTATACTTATTCATCGATTATTTTCCTGCATCTTAATTAGGTTAATATTTTTAACCTTGAGTAAAACATGTAAACCAAAACATTATGGCTACTTTTGTTCTTGTACTTCCTGCAGTCACGGAATGCCAGAAGTGCGAATCGAACATACTTGATTTGATAGGGAAATGTGTTTTGATTACCAACAGGGTAATACGACCTTCTTCAATGAGCAAAACATACACCATATAATAAGCAATGATTGGACCGGGATGAGAAGAGAAATAATTCAAAATTCAAAACGATAATCCTGGTTTATACTAAATCAAAAACCGAAAAACATTTGTCAGAAAGAAACAAATAACAACTTGATTGAAAATTTCCAGATTTGGACATAAAGAATGTGAGGTGCGCTTTCAATCCTCCTTTTACATGGAACAGGTACATAAGAACACATACAGTAAAGAATGAACTGTAACAAATAAAGAATTTGTTTTCCACAACGGTCACAAAAAGAACCTTTGAATGCCTGAATGCACACGAAGTAAGAGAATCTGGTTGTAAGAGTTGAGAGGCAATAGGAATTTCCTGTTATAGATTCCTTTAAGCTCAGGTCTTCTTTTTTTGTGGATAGAACAACTTATTATTCTGTTTTTGACTGTCGAAAAACCCGGCATGACACTCCATACAGCCATTGTCGCACCGGTTAAGCATGACATTTGTTACAATTCACACTGGTTTGGTTTTTTTTTACCTTTGATTCATATGTTTTCAATTATTAAATGAGATTTGAACAATCCTTAACAACTATAAAATGCTTTAAATTTATAGAACAAGTATTTAAAAAAAAGGATATATGTTGGGGTTTTTTTAATTAAAAAAAAAAGAATCACGAGTTCTATTGAACGGACTGTTTGAGCTTTAGAATTTGCCATTAATTTTGATGATCTTTGATTGGGTACTTTCCATTTTGAATTTTTCTCGGAGCTCGATATTATTGTGATTTTACTTTAAAATTACGATCATATAGCTTTCAAATATATATATATAGATCATTCAATGCTAAAATAAGCTATTAATAAAAAATATAAATATTTATAGCAAGAAATCTGACATCATCCTTTTCCAAACGGTTGAAAATGATCTTCTTCTTATAAATTTACTTATTTTTAATAAAAAAAAAGAAATCACTGGCGAACAGTAGTTATAAGGTATTGAAATAGTTATGAAATGAATCATGATTTGAAAATAAGTATAATATTTTTGCAGATAATAGCACGATGGAAAACAAAAATTACGCAATACGACTAAGGCAATGAGTGGTTTACTTTTTTGTCTTTTAATGTAAGATTATATCATATACATGTATGACTGTTAATACTGTATGTCCTTGACAAAATATTTCATACAAATTTTTACTTACGATGGGTGTATACCCATTTACCTTGAAAGAGACAAAACCATAACAGTCAAACCTTTGTGCATCATGTCCTAAATCAGCATCTAGTATCGTTTTAAAATTTATTTCATTTTAATAAGATTCATTTTACGGATAACTGGTATTTTATTCATAGGTCCCTGGGTTTGTTAATTTAATTTTGAAGGAAAAAATATCCGGTTGTCAAATTTGATGTATGACGTTTTTGTTCGTGATTGTGAACTAGTGTATTTTTAAAATTTTCGTTGAAATGGTATAATTATAGATGATATTGCGTTATAATGGAGCACATTTTGTGATTTTTATGGCGACTTATGTCCCAAGGTTAAATCACTGTTATGGTAATTACTGAATGATCGTACATTAAAGCCTAAATATTTTGAATTTTATGTCCTTTAATAAACAACACTTGGTACTTGTGAGTCCATTGACCGGGTTACTTTTCTATATACTTTCATTTAAAATAGATTCAGATGAGCTGTAAACACGTATACATGGTTCATTTTCTCATGTGGCCCGAAAACACAGTTATTTCGTTGTGCATTTCTTTTTAAGACAAAAAACGCAAATTCAAAAAAACATCGCACCTGCTTTATTTCATTTTTTTGTACAGTGTAGTGTACTGCTTTTGAAAGATTTCATATAAATTATAAAAAAGACTGTAGCTTTTGTTTGACAGTGTCAGACATACTTTTTTTTTACCTTTTCAAAATGTACAAACTCACTACTTTACCTACCTTTGAAATCAGGAGTCGGTTTCACAAAACAACTTACGACTAAGATTGGTCATTAGTCATTCACAAATTAGTATACTTACGATCAATCTTAGTGGTAAGTTTTTTTTGTGAAATCAACTCAATTTAATTTTAAAATTGATTTCATCGGCCTTCTTATCAATTTTTTGCAAAAATATCAATTATGAATAAATTTGGAAGGTATACACTGTCCACACTAGGAACTCTAAACGACGATAACTGCGACCCCGGGTACCATGTATATGAGTTTAAAAACCGCTCCAATTGATCTCTGCAGCATATACACAATAGGTATTTGTACTTTTATTTATTGATGACAAAAAGTAGCATTTCATTAAATTTTTAAATGTTTTCGTAATATTTACTTTTTGAAATAGTCATAAAAAAATCCAATTATGTACCCTAGTAAGAATAAGTTACATTTGCGTTTAAAAAGAACACATAAAAGATACCAGGCTTTGTTATTTTATACACCAATCAAATGACCCTAACGTAGCCTACAGCTATATGGTGTCATTAAGTATATGTATATATACTTTTAATCCTACACGAACGCTTTAAACCCAACAAACGTCTATCTATGAAAAAGTGACCGATTTTGACATTTCATCATTCGGGATAGCCATCGGGAATAATTGTTTATCTTTAATAAATGAGCAGCATCTTTCTGAAGCATAAATAATAATTAAATTTGCATATCTTTAAATATTTAGGATCGTCTTAATGTAAAAGAAAATATGTGTATTGGTTTATGCTCTCACTTTTGACATGTAAGGCATGTGACTGTTGTGTTTATTTTGATCATTAACGATAAACATGTTTTTTCTTTGATCCAATGTTAAATATGTTGTCTATTCCTCAAGCTCATAGACGTTAAAGGAGCTTGTACTTTTAAGGACCTTTGATATGCTATTTTGTGTCTGCATATTTTTATTTACAGATGATCACAAGCTAAACTAGAAGTACTGTGAGCAAAGTTAAAAAAATATAATAATAGCAATCCCATTGAAAAGTCCGTTATTTGTTGGCTATATATGGTAAAGATTTTTAGAACATATTCAATAGTTATGATAAGTGATTCAGGAGGAGACGTCGCGGATACTTTGAACGATATGGGTCTTTCTCGCGGTTTAAGGTCGAAGAAGACCCATATTTACTTAAATGCACGCCATTTTACCTCTGGTAAAGTTGTCTCATTTGTAATCATTCCATGTTATGTGTAGATATGACGGAATCCATGTCACCAAAATGTAAACCCGAAAAAATCCTTCAAATTGAGAAATAAATTAAGAAGTATTAAAAATCACGATACAAAAACACAACGAATGGAATAACTAAAGGACAAATATATGCTAATTTGTTTGAAAAACGCCCGTGAGACAACAACCCCAAAAAAATTTGAATGGTATTAAAAATACATTCGATAATTAATATAGGCGAATGTCTGCATGCTTTTTACCAGCTCGGTATGAGCCATGTATGGTCAGATCATATGCTTTTGTACGTCATACGAGTTACATTTGTAGTACTAACTTTTTCGAAGGAAATTATGACGTCACAATATATTTTCTTAATAGCATGAAAGCCCATGGGACGTGGATATGTTTTGTTATCTTACCTCATATACACTTCTAGGAATACCAATAGTTCAAAGAGAACACGTGGGAACAGTGCATACTTTAAGTAGGTCAGTACTTTGATATATGTTGCAAGAAAAGCCAGGTGTAGATGGAACCAAAGTAACACGGTGTATCTTGAATTAATGTGTGTTGGTCAACAACTTGAATATTTGCCTATCCTATATGCAAACGATACGCTGCTTGCGTGGTTATGTCATACTTTTATCATTTAAAGTGTCAACGATATAGATGTAAATGTAATCAATAACACAAACAATGTTTTGTTTTCAAAAAGGCACGTGTGAAGATCAGCTGTCTAACAAACAGATGTACAAGAACAAAATGCTAACAAACAACATTTTCACCATTTGTAGAAAAAAAATCATTTACTAGTACTTATTCAACCTTCAAAAGGTTACAACAGTTTAATACTATTATATAATATAACTTAAATACCAACACACAAAACGCCCGACATTAAATCACAACCTATCAATATCAAGATCTTAAGAATAAGGACTGAACATTTGCAAATTACTCAATACAAAATAAGGAGAAATGGTAGGATTGCAAATGAGAGCAATTCACCAGTCAGAGACCAGATGACTAGATATCAAATCAATTGTTTTAAAACGTGATTGCGATACAAAGTGAAAGCAGCTAAATCTTTCAAAATCTTAAAAAACCAACATACCTTAACAAGCAAAACGTATACCATATGACGTCAATTCGACACGAAAGAGATATAACCTAAGTTTTAGTGTAATCAAACCGTTTGGTTCTATACGATTAACAATTAACACACGAAAGAAGGTACAAGTGCATTTTTACCAGTTTAGAAGACAGTCGCCCCCATTTGTCAGAATCGATAAGAGAAATTTGACAAAATCAAGCAGTTACCAGTTGATCATTTTCTATTTGTCTATTCAAGACACCATCTATAGACAATGCTATTTTGTTAGAAACAAAAATCTGTATATCTGAAGGAGATACATACTGGTTATATATTATCAAGATAGAGAGTTAATAGTTATCAAAGGTACCAAGATCATAATTTTCTACGCCAGACGCGCGTTTCGTCTACAAAATATTTATAAAGCCAAACAAGTACAAAGTTGAAGAGCATTGAGGATCCAAAATTCCAAAAAAGTTGTGCCAAATACGGCTAAGGTAATCTATGCCTGGGATAAGAACATCTTTAGCTTTTCGAAAAATTCAAAGTTTAGTTAACAGGAAATTTATATAAATGACCACATTATTGATATTCATGTCAACACCGACATGTTGACTACTGGGCTGATGATACCCTCGGGAACGGAACGTCCACCAGCAGTAGCATCGACCCAGTGGTGTAAATAGTTATCAAAGATACCAGGATTATAATTTTGTACGCCAGACGCGCGTTTCGTCTATATTAGACTCATCAGTGACGCTCATATCAAAATATTTATAAAGCCAAACAAGTACAAAGTTGAAGAGCATTGAGGATCCAAAATTCCAAAAAGTTGTGCCAAATACGGCTAAGGTAATCTATGCCTGGGATAAGAACATCCTTAGTTTTTCGAAAAATTCAAAGTAAACCATCTCAAGGAGGGAAAAATACATCAGATATTATGAGAGAATAGAGTTAACATTCTAAAGGAGATAGCAATTCGCCAGATTCTATAAGAAAAGACAGAAAATAAGCAACTGAAAGAGAAACCAATACTTTATATCGTATAAGAAATAAACAGTAAACAATCGTCAAGATCATTAAGACAGTAAACCATCTAAAGGAAATAACAGTTCGTCAGATATTGCACGAAAAGACAGTAAACCATATAATCCAGTTCGTCAGATACTGTAAAAAGGACAAGTAACCATCTGATCGAAATTTTATATTTTTGTTAGAAGCTTTAGGAAAAAACTATAAACCATATAACGGATATATTAATGCTACGATACTTTAAAAGGAGTCAAAACAGTGAACCAGCTCAAGGAGACAATAATCGTCAAATTCTAATGACGAAAGCAAAAACAGTTACAACAAATTCTTCAGATACATAACAACCAAACATCAAAACCCCAAACCTGGCGGACAATGATATTCACGAAAGAGAAGGTGTGAACTCATCAAACGCAAATCATTTTAATCTTCAAACACACCGCCGCCAATCAATCGATGAAAAAAAAAAACGTTATTTCGTCATGGCAAAGTGCACAGTATCGTCAGAATGTTAACCACAATGGCGGACAACGGAAATTTGCCGGAGACAAATAAATTTAACCAGCCCCCATCCCAACCCAACATTCAGACGCAAATCAATCGATGAAATATAAAAACCGTATGCCGTCATGACAAAAAGCACTATATTTTGCAAAATACAGAAACAAAACTAATTCTAATGTCGACGAGGGTAGGGTTTCTATCTTGATGCATGTAAACTTCAAACACATATTATTTTTGTTTGATCAGGTTCTATCTTGGAGTAGATATAAGTATGCAAATGTAAATTCAGATTACATCTTTCCCCTTTTACTAGTACGTTTTATTGCTTTACGCTGAGAATATCTCATGAGACGTTTAATACATGTCCTGTACCAAGTCAGGAATATGACAGCTGTTATCAAATACAATTGAAAATGGAAATGGGGAATGTCCGTTTCTATGTTTTCTTTGTTTTTGAAGTAGTTCAGTGTTTCTGTTATTCCATTGGTTTTCACTAATAGTTTTATGTGTTTTCCTCGGTTTTGTTTTGTGAGTCACCCGGATTTGTTTTCGTTTAATCGAATTATGACTATTGAAGAGCGATAAACAACTATTGCCTTTATCAAATTCAATGTCAGATTCTACATGAAACTCTCCATCTTCGTATTAGGTTTGACGTTCAAACAGTTTCAATTCGAGAACCAGTGATGACAGTCTTGCATCCAAACCCAAGAATTTGCATCAGAATGAAGTTGAATAGAATGTGGACTTATCTCCTGCACCACTTAGAACATACCATATTTTCAAATTAAAAAAAAGATAACAATGAAATACACGTTACCAATCAAGAAATGTGTCTTTTTTCGATATATATGATTTAGATTTTTTTTTACAAAATTTTATTTTTTTTCGATAAATAGCAAGATTAGCACATATAAAAAAAAAACTGTTTAAAAATAATCAGGATAAACAACATTAAAGAATATTTCCAAAATAAAAATTAAACAAAAAAAAAACAAAAAAAAGAGGGAAAAGGGGGCGGGGGTCATCCTCACATGTGCCTGTGCATTTTTCTAAAACTTTTAAAGTTTAACAGTTTTGTGTTTAAAACATCTGTTTATTATTTTATATTATCGGTCGCCTTATCAGTATTTAGACAGACTTATAGAACTTCTTAACCATTTTATAATTGAGAGAAGATATGAAATTCTCACTTTCTTGTGCATGGATGTAGGACTGGATGAGTCTTGTGTAGCATCTGGCGTACACAATTGTATGTCTTGTATCCTTGACGAGTTTTCACACTAATTCTTGACCATTTAAGAATATATGTTATACAAGTAAGACGACTTCAGCCAGTTATATAAAATTTCTAAGTACGAATAGTAAACCTTAAAAACCCAAAATATTAGATATGATATTAAATAATGGACGGTGTTCCTGGCTTTGAACTGGCACATAGAGTAAACTAGTAAATCTGTTTTTTGTAATTTTATTTATACGTAACAACAAAAACGATTTGTAATATAACTTATACAGCATCTAGTAACCAGAAGAAAAAAACAATAATATTGACTGTTTTTATAGTAACAAACAGAATTCTGCAAGTTTTCAATGTCTTAATAAACAATTTAACGTCTCTTTGAAAACAATACCATTTTTGAGATATATCTGTTTAAACTAAAACTATCATAATATTGTTTTCACAAAAAAAAACTGTATTTAGTGTGAATCAAAACGAATTTGGTAAGAAGACAAATCGCTGGTATTAACTTGCAGAAACATTGAAAATGAGAATATTATGAAAATGGATTTCACGTTGAAATACTTTTTAGTCAACCTAAACAATAAAAAAAAACATGTATCACAAGTTCATAAATAGCCAACAAACTGAATTCATTTATCCAACAAATTGTTAAAATATTTCATTTTTTTTTTCTTCAAGTTAGTACTTATATAAATGTAAAGATTATTCGACAAAATGATATGAATTCTAACCACAAGTTCTTATTTTAATAAGAATATGTTGTTATATCCATATGAAATATTTTACTGGCACAGTATTACATGTATCACATAAAAGATGTGAACTGCACACGTTTTTTATTGTTTCTGTTGTTTGTAACACATGTTGATTTAACAACAATGTTTACAGGTTGAATAGTCTGGATCTTTTAAACTCTTTATTCATCTTGATTTCCTATACGTCAACATCACTATGTATGTGCAGTACCGATATCAGATAGCCTCGGTTTGGATCTACTTTAACGTACATTTATACAGTTCTTGAATGATATATAACAGACATCAAATGATAAGTGAAATGTACACCAAGTTACAAGAATAAGTTGATGCAAACACACTCAATAAATATAGTAATATCATCACAAACGATATTTTTAACGAAATATATACACCATATCTTGTTCCTATAGGCATCTCTGAGATTCTATTCAAAATATGAAATATATTTATGAACTTAACATAACTTATTATGTTTTGTTGATGAAGCATGGTTTTATAAGACCTCAAGAAGGTAATGTGTTTCTTACTTATATCAATACTTAGGACTACAGGACTTAATGACAACAGAAGGATGTGTAAGAAATGGTTTAACGTATACGCATATAAGTACTAGCGCACAGTTTGCTAGGAAAGCAAGATATTCTGGAATTTCAAAACCAACATTAAGTTTATAAACTAATATGTGTACAAAGATCAGATCAAAATTGTTATTTCTCCTTTCAATTATTTCTTATCACACCATCGTAGATCTACGTTTCCAAAGACAAATTTTACAACTACAAATACAAAAATACAGAACTTAAACTTCAAAAAGACTTTAAATGACAGAAAAAGACCGAAAAATAGAAAATACTGTTGACCTAAATACGTTTAAACAAAAAACAAAAAATACCTTGTATAAATTACAAGCAAGTCAATTTATTCTTCACTTCAAACGCTTATATTGGTTCTTTAAAAAAGTTGAATCGTCAAAAAGTACATAAAATTTGAAACCACTTAAGGTTGTCTAAATTACATCTATACAAAGAGTCATGCAATTTGCATTTGTTTGTGTCACACCACAGATAAATTTTAACACTAAAAAGAAACCCTCAATAAAAGCTTATTCAAGGTTGAACATAGTTTGAAATTATCACCTTTATATACGTGGTGCGTCAAAAAGGTCTAACACTTGAATCAAATGAATGTATGAACCTGAACATCACTAAGTGCGTTCTTACTTTATCTGAAAACTATTACCCTTAAATTCTCGTAAACAGTTTTACAACTTAGGCAGTGCGGATACATATACCCTGTTATATAAAATAGTCCGTCCATGTAATTTGAAGAAACTTTAAATGTTATTGTCTTTAAATAAAAATGAATATTTATTCAATTGAAATATGTTTGTTTACTTTACTTTACAATTTCAAGTTTGAAGTAGATCAGTTGAAAAGATTTCAAATGAGATTCATGTCCCATACTACTACAACGAATATAAAAAATTTTAATTATTTGTTTTCATTTACTAGTATTAACTTGCGTGCTTCACACAACAAATGTGTTCCTTACTTATATTAACTTAAATCATCATGATAAATATTAAAGTAATTTTATGCAATTTGCTTACATTTCATAATATTAATAAGTATCACTTTCAACGAAGTACACATTGTAAGGATATTTAACAAAGCTTTGTAGAAATGCTTGAGATGGGCGAGAAACTAAAAATTCTTTTTTGTATAAATTATTGATAATTGTAGAAAATGGGATGTTTTCAATATACAATATTATGGAACATAACATAGATTTTCTTTTCATGAGGATATCACATGCTTTTGTAACATGTCATGTGATTATCCACGTGTCCAGCACTTAGGTTCCCAAAGACATATAAAAATATATATCTTTACCTGGATGATATTATTATCATATTTATAATAATGAAATTTATTATATAATAATATTTGTTTGTCATCATGATTATTTCATACTAACAAGTTTCATCAAACCGACTCTCACCAGATGAACTATAATTTTATAATGTATATACTTTAGTAATGTTTAATGAACACAATTCATCTCTTATACACTATAAAATGTGTCTATAACATTTGTAATGTATTTGTAAACTTCAACTGGTTCTCTAGTTGTATTTGGCGTACAACTCGTACCAGTTTTGTTATGTACTTGAAGCTTTCTACGAAACTATCCATTCTTCTATCGTGTTGGCACAGTGAGGGATAACTTAAATGTCGTATATTTGATACAATATAATTATCTCATATGAGGTATTTACGAAGTACTAGGCGTTTTATATGTAAGATTGGTCCAGTCAACCTTGTATGTCACATGACTTCACGAAAATCGAAATCTGTCTGACATCATATGTCACATGGTGCTTAATTTTATGTTTTCAAACTCCCTCACGTTTTGTAGATATATTCCATATTAAAATGGATATATTTGCCACTAATGTATAAAAGTAACAAAACATCGTCATATCGATAAAAAAATATCACATTCTCTGTCATGAAAAATATATGATTGTTACGTCATACATTTGGATTTATGAGTATTTATCATGCATATACCATCACCTCGCACAGGACCGCACTAAAAAGTCTACTATAACTATTAGACGCACCCCACGCCTCTATCAATACAAATCGTCCCTTTTGCGGTCGTACACATTGCATGTGTATTTTGTCTGAAGATAAAGCACCATTAATTTTTGTTATGTAACCACACATATTTCCAGTCACACTCGAATCATCGTCTCCTTTCGACTTATCGTCGACATATATTACTAGTCTATCTAAATTATTCAAATGTTCTGATGTTGCTGTATCTTCTGAAAACAAAAAGAATGATAAGATTAAAACAAGTGAATTAAGGTAGGAAAAGGGAATGATATAAACATTAAAAAAAATACAAAAAAATGGTCGTCAATATAATGGAATTTTATGCAACGGTTATACAAGCGTGAGGTTTAGCTAGCTATAAAACTTGGTTAAAGCACCATTTTCTAAATAAAAAAAAATCCTGTACCAAGTCAGGAGTTTGACAGTTGTTATCCATTCGTTTGATGTATTTGAGCTTTTGATTTTGCCACTTGATTAGTGACTTTCCGTTTTGAATTTTTCTCGGAGTTCAGTATTTTTGTGATTTTACTTTCCCTATTGTGATGTTATAATTTAGGGTGAGTTCGAATGACAATTGATGTCTGCATAACAGGAGATTATCCTGTCGATGCACCCGTTATCAGACTTATAGAGATTATTCGATTCTCATGGTTTTGGTTTTTACCAGAAACTAAGGTTGCAATTCCCTCTGGTGATACTCAAAAGTTTTGGTCGTTATTTTAGGCCCATTTTGTTTAAGTAACTTCCATTTCACTTAAATATTATACAATAACTTCGAAATTCAGTTTCGAACCGTTTCCAATAGACATAAATCGAACAAAGTAAAACCAGTATAGCATTATTTCGCGTGAGGTAAGTATAAGGTCATCAACGATACAAGTTTTATCAGTTGGTATTGTAAGGCGATAGTAGTTAATTTATGTTCAACTGTTACGCCTGACGAGCAGTGACAACTAATTGTTTTATGTTCCTTTTGTCCTTTCATTTTCTAGTAGCAAGTTATGTGTAAGTCGTAAAGTAGGGTTGAGATTTTGATTTGGTATCTTTCATATCAAAACTTGAGTTATCTATTTCAAAGAAAATATCTGTGGTTTTTTTTAATTACAGCGGATCAAAAAAAATGCTGCTATGCTCTACATAGCTTCAATGTATGTTAATGAATTAACCGTTTTAAAAAAAAATAACGAACTCATGATGAAATCTGACATCACCTAAATGCTCGAAAATATCAACCAACGTAATATTATTTAATTACATGTTCATAGTTTTCTACATACTTTTCTCATCAAATCCTTGCCAGGTATAAATAACAACACCCGAAACGTCAACATTATGTCCTAAATCAACCGTCCAAACTGGATTATCTCCATAAATATTATCTAAGATGGTGCACCGATGAACGTCCTGGTCGATGAATCCGTCTACTGCTCTTGATGCATGTCCTTGTGTGATTCTGTTACGGATGTGTCTTTTATAATGACGCTTGCTGTTTATCCAAGCCTCTTTTTTAAATGCTAGATTTTCAACTGAAAAAAAAACATAAAGGATTTTGCTTTCATAATTCTTTAAAAAATCAAAGTCGTTTTATACTTATGTGCTTCAATCTCTATTGATCTGTTAAATATCTACAAATTAAGATACGCATTGCCTATATTGATTCATTTTCTCAAAAAAGTTTGATTCCTTGCGCAAGACATTAATCATATCTAATTTAAACCGTTATTGGGTAACCTTTTATAAGGTATAAATAGAATCAATCGTCTATTCATATGGAACAAGTAAATTTGAAATATGAGACATCGTTTTCTTAAGATATATCCATATTTTAATTTAAATACGGAAGACAAATTCTAATTTTATGTAAAAATATCTGTAGGAAGGTGAATTAATTATAGTTGCCCTCCCCTAATGGTGTATCCTGGTGCGTGTAGATATATACCAGAATGATGCTTGTATAAACAAAACCATTTAAGAAAGGTAATGGTCTTTCTAGTTTTGTCTAATGCCATAAGGGTTTTTTATTGAACTAAAAAAACTATCATCATTACATATTGTTATGATTAAAACACTTAAGAATGGAAATTAATTATATGAAAACTGTATAGAAATATTAACTTACCACAAGGGGTGTCTTCGTTTACACGCATGAACTGATCACCACAAGAACCTAGTAAATAAAAACGTGCACAGTTTCATAATAATGACATCAGTTCCATATTAAACATAACGGTATAGAAAGTTAATTAGTTTTGAATGCATTTAAGAAAGGGTAACATGAATGTGTATTTCATCTAATACAGAAATAGAGGTAGTTTTTACATTTAAAATCTGACCATTCTTCGATCCATAAAACGAACATTCCCTTCTCTGTGCAATCGATAGTAACTGATTGATAGACGTACGCTACAATCCTTCTGATGTAGCACACAGAAAAGGTACGTCAATTGACAACATGAAAACACGTATGCATCACACTCTATATAAACGTTACGTATTTACTAAACTAAATATTGTGGAGCGTGATTGTGACAGTTGCAGTGAAATTTTCTTTTCTTTTAAATAATAACATTTTAGTCAAATACAATTTTGAAGTAGTTTGCCTCAATTGCATGAAATTAGTAAAGTGTTGTTTTCATTTTTTTGCATGCTTCCTACTTAATATAATTACAAGGAACATAATAACTTGAAAGTTGTTTGTTTTATTCTTGTAGGTCTTCAAAATGGTACCAACATGTCTCACTGATGCATCGTTTCTCATTAATTAATTTAATTGTTAACAGCTGGAAGATGTTTGAGGCAAAGATAAAAGGAGAATATTTTTAAGATGTTAAAATTAATGTTTACAAGGGCGTAAAACATACAAAGTAAAGTGAAAGATGTTCAAAATTTTTAATGTCTTGTTAAACCAGTAGTGACAATAAATATGCCTACATGCGTGACCAGATTTAAATGAAGAAGTAATTTAATGTATCGGAACTAGGGTACTACTTGTAGAGAAATTTTATGTCCTGAATTCCGAAAAAAAAGAATTATATCAACATTGTCTGCACTTATGAAATCGATATCCTGTAAATTTGCATTAATTTCAATATAAATTTGTTTAAATTTAAATTAATCTTAAATATATGTATATAATCTTTTTAACATGTAAGTAAAATAGTACAGCAGGTTACAAAGTTGAAAAGTAGAACTGTAAAAAAATCAAAAACAAATTATCTTATTTGGTTCTTACTGTTTGTTTGGCAAAATATGGCATATTAGAATGCGACCTGGGTTTATTTTGAAATCCAGGAAAAGAAATTCGAACGAACATATTTTACGCGACATGGTATTAATATGAAAAAATTGAGATACAGTGGTTTTTAATTTAACAATATGTTAGTTTTTCCTATTTCAAAAGACGGAGCTGGTGTTCAAGTTCAGAGGACTTTCAAACATTTTATAATTCGTGTGAGTTACAGCCCTTGCTCAATATCATACTTTTAATTATAACTGTACACTTTCAACAGACGCAGACCCTTTACTTTGAGAAAGGCCTTATATTAATTTCAAATACGATTCAGATTACCCATTCATTTTTCACAAAGTTTAGATACAATAATTCTTGTATCTTTCATTCAATATGCTGAAAGAGAGAAAATATATGTTACCTGTATGTGGACAGCCTAGAAGTCCAACTCTCATTGATATTTTCCCATGCCATTCTAAAGGATGGAAACGTACATATCTTGCTACGAAAGGTGAATTAATGTAATGTGTACGATCTGTATTTTTATCATTATTTCCTCCGAAAAGCTGAAATAAATATTAATTTCAATAATCAATCTCTGAAAGAAATGCAAAAATGATGCCACCGTAAAAAGTGCAAATTGTGTTGTGAAGTCATGTAATAATGTGCTCGTGACTGGTGTGTAGGCTATTTCTTGTGTTTGCCATGCAATTCCAAGTGAACAATGCCCAAATGTGGACATAATATAACAACCATTCTATAAAAACAGCCCGTGTGTTGTGCAACATTCCGTCCTATAGTTAGTTTTTCAGTTAACAACCATGCAACACACTCATGCAGTTTTAAAACATGACTTGTATTAAGCGTTAAATAATTCATGATCACATGCTGTGTTATCTTATTATTTGTTAGCTCCCCTTGTAATGTTAGTGGTGAGACATGTTAGTAGGGTGTCGGTGCTGGTGCAAAGGATATATATATATATAATAGTCGCATGCTCAATTTACTCGTCAATGACGTAGCAAAGTCTTAAACATTATATATTAGAAACAGACATCTTTACTTAAGTTAAAAAGAAAATTTTGTCCAATTATACATTTCAATTAGAAAAGTTTAAAAAGCGTTATCTTTGTTGCTAAAGATGATAAATTATTTAGAATATACTTCATCAAATAAATAGATAGTTATATAATATATACGTGCAATAATCATTTACGAATTTGATTCCTCAGTAATGTCTTACTATGTTAAGTTCGAAACAAAAAATCACTAATTTCTGTTAAAAGTTAAATAAACTCATCATAGATACCAGGATTGAAATTTTGTATTTACGCCTGATGCGCGTTTCGTCTACAAAAGAAAATGTCTTTAAACTTAAATTTCCATTTAAGCCTGTATTTGTATTTAGTTGCGCTACTATTCCTTAAATTGAAAATCAAAATCATTTTCATTGTATAAGTTTAAAATGATACATTGTGAAACAAGACATTAGTTAGAGGACTCAAATTTGTAAGCAGCAAATGGCAATCGGATTTTCGCTCTGAATTCAAAAACAGAAAATACTGGAAAATTTCTACTTTACAGTAAAAGAAAAGGTTCAACGCCACCGTAGTTAGTTCTTACCAGGCCGTCATCCGTGTAAATGTCAGGAATTAATTGCGCAGAGGACGAGTTATATCGGGTCCATAACCATGTATTCAGAGGCTAAAAAACGAAGATTTGTCAGAAAAATCAACTCCAAAAACCAATAGTCAATAAGAAGAGAGAAAAAGAAACTGAGACTTTATCGCTGGATTCGGACGAAGAATTGCTTTACATCAAACTTAGAACTAGGTGAAGTGCTGTGATAACTACGTCAACTTCTGTCTACAACTAAAGTTTTTTTCTTTAATAGAAGTGAAATTTTGTGAGCACGTTTGCGACTATCTTCCATCCTCCATTGATAAAATCCCAGTATTAAGTATATACAACATTGAAAGAATTCATACAATTGTTAAGTTCAGTTATTTTGTTATTACGCAATACAGCTTTAGAAATGAGGCCTGCTGATGAATTTTGAATCCCTGCTAAGTCTTCTTCTACCGGAAGCGGAAATGACTAACACTGCTGCCACTGGTGAAACGAAGCATAAGCACGCTGTATTTATCTGTGAGAGTATATATACATATTGTCGTTGAGTACTTCTGTGAAATTCCTTCAATAAGCTGAATTATTTATTGTAAGTTATAACCATCAAAGCGCATGTAGTTTTGTTTGTATACAATTAATAAGCGATTAAAGGCTTATTAGTTTTAAGTTGGTTATATGACAAATGGTGTAAGCATGTATTGTGTTACTCGGCATGTTATTTTTCAAAGCTGTGACACATTTAATATGATATCAATTAGGACTTTGAGGTGGAATTCTTGGTAATTTTCTATTCCTACTCCACATCTCATTGGTGTTCTATCTAAAGTAGTTCCTATGATAATCACTCGTATATAAGGGTTGGTTAGACGTATAGTGCTTTAAAATATACAACTATCATGTTTGCAAACCCCTTCCAAACAAATTGGTTTCTCTAAAACTATGGATAAGGGTTAACCTTTTCCCATTCCTCTTAGTTTAAGTTGGATAATACAAAGGGTTAATTGAATAATTAGATAAGGGATACATTCCCGGGAAAGAAACCTCAGCAAATACATAGGTTTAGTGGAGTAATCTTTTAAGCACACAACAAATATCTATTGTTTTAATAATGATAAATTGTAAAGTATTAACACAACTAAAGCATAAACATTTTGTTTTCATTGTGGTAAATATTAAAAACAATTATCTACACAAAGATGCATAAGATACTTATTACTGTATTATAATAACTGTGATGAAGAGTTACTGTTACTGAAATGATCTCTTTCTATGAACATCGTCAATCGCAGCCGCCTACATAACTGTGAGAACTGCAACTGCTATTTGCAGATCCACTGTGACGCTACTTCTATTTGTTTCAACTGTGTACTACCGCGAGAGTTTACGACAAAACAAACACACAAAGATTGAACAATATTTTGATTGACAAAAATTGCAGAAAAACATATAACATTTCTCAAATATTCATATATTTCTGAAATATGTTCATGTTTTAGTATGTCACTTTTTTATTGCATCTAAACGTGATGAATAAGAGATTGAGTTATTGCAAAATTCAACCTTTATGTCTTACTACTCGTGTTTTGATTGTTGTATATTAGTATGCATTAGGCCTGATTACATGAGTTAGATAAACACACTGACTTACCCTGGGTTCTGCATTATGGGCATCTTTATACTGGTACCAGACTTGGGAGTCGTTGCTGTAAGTTATTTTAAATCTGGTAACCCAGTGTTGTTTTTTACTATCTGCTCTGCCTTTAGTTAAAATCCCTGTTATAAGAGTGGGAGGTCCGACATCTATTTCTATCCACTGGTGTTCTACATGTTTTAAATACATACTATGAATTTTTATACATTGGAACTTTTTTGATTTTTGAAATCATGTTTATCAAAGGCCGAATCATGATTCAGTAAGACAAGTGCTTAGTCTGTAAGAAGGATCATTATTACCTCTTTTATTGAACCCACTAGTACATACAATGGAACTCCTTTTAATTTTTTCTTAATTTGTAAAAACATTTCTGGTGAATATGACAAGGAAAATTAAAATCACATGAATTGTTTTCTTTTAACTTATTGTCATACAGGTTATCTTGTTTTTCGGTGGGTTTTTTTTTAATAAGAGTAACCCCAAAAACAGCAAAAAACTGGCAAGCAAGGAACCACCAATTTATTATTTTTTTCAAATATGTATATACAGGTACCAACTATATTGAATTGAATATAACATTTAGTACAGCTATAAAAAGGTGTAATGTCATAACTATTTATTTATATTATTTTATAATAGTAATCTTAACCAAATATTATTTTTAAGACTTGTATTGTAAACTTGAAATTTAACATCATTTTCCTGTGTGTAGATTTGAGAGCACTTACAGTTTTACAACATCTATTACTTTCATACTTTAGGCTTATGTTAAGTAAATACAAAGCAGATAATTATTTAAATTTGAGCACATATGTATGTGATTTAAACATAGAATTATTGACAATGTCTGTAAAAACATTTAGATATAAATTTACATACTAATGTTGATTTATAAAACTAGTTTTAAAATTGTTTAAAATGGGTCTTTCGGAAACCTTTCAAAGCATTCCTTTATTGTGACTTTTGTTACATTATTTGTTGCAGTCAGTGGTGATTTAATTTACTTGTTTGTAAAAGTTGTTTGAAAATTAGAAGGTAAACATTGTAAAATAGGTCTAGGTATGTAATTTGGTCGTGGTTAAATCAAATCCTAATGATATACACGAAATATTGACCACTAGGTCATACCATTTCAAGGAATGTAAGTATAATATGACCCTGATTTTGTTACAGGATTTTAAATTATTTTATATTATACCACACGCACGTCCTGAAATATTTCATTTCATATCGGACGGTGTATCGAAATTGAGCTTGAATTGGTAGGTATGATATCTCCGAGGAAAAAATACACAATCATAGATAAAATCACTAATGTATAACGCTAGATCCGACAAGTCGTTTCACAATGATGTCTATATAAGATTAACGTATCAAGGACTTTATACCATTTTAGGCAATAGTTAAGAGCAAGTACTTAAAATTTTAGTCATATAGATCAATAATTATTTTGCATATTTCTCCTTGGTACCAATTAAGACTTGATAACAAATTCTTTTGTGCATCTGTTTAAATTTTTTCACAACCCTGTTAGAATTTCAAAGATTTTTAAAGGATGTCTTACCCATAAAGGAAAGTGTTTCACGCTTCATAAACTTATCAAACACATATTTTGATCATATTACTTTACAATTCAAATATATGCAGAAATGCGGCATATTTTAAAATTAAATTGCAACCACGATCTGATAAAATCAACATGAATGCACAGGATTGTAAAAAGTAATAAATCACCCACTTATTTGGTAAATATCTAAAAATAGATTTGAACTTAGAATTTTTGGGCACATGTGTGATAAAATAAGATTTTTTCAATATCAAAAGTGTCTTTTATAACAAAGCAATACATAAGGCATATGTATGTACAAAGAAGGGACGGCATGCATTCCAAAAGAACACATACGTTCATTGGACTGCGTATATAAGTTTGTGGATCCCTTTGTCCCTTAAAAATTTTGAAAATTTTGAAACAACCTTAAGGTATTTTAATAGTGTTGCCGTTGGTTTTGAAGCTTAGTTCTGATGTCCTTTACAATCGAATGTTTTAATGATAAATAAACATTGTTTTAATTAACTGTTATCGAATAATATCCATAACCTACCGTTTTGTTTCTTTGCGCACCATGCTTTGTTGCTAAGTATATTCCCATCTTCAGGCTGGCAAGAACTCTTCTTTCTACTTTTAGCCCACGTTGAAGCTCGGATTTTCCCATAAGGAGGCAGTCCAATTTGTTCTTTACAAACTAAGAAAATATTTATATATATATATCATTTACATGGAAATTGTTACCTAAGGGTTCTTTGGATTAAGTTTACTTACTGGGGAATCCGTACTTGATCGAAAACAAAAACAGATGTGAAAATCTGTGCCATAAAACTAAAAAAAAATGCTATATCATTTTATATCGTATAAAACTTCTTTCATGTATACATCAAGTTTGCTTATTAAATACATATATTTTATGAAATAGAAAATGTGCACAAACCGCAACCACTTAATGACTCTCCTTATCATGCTTGAATCTCTTTATTTTTTGGAATTCGTTCAAATTTACCCGGAGTCAACATTTATTCTTGTTGTGTTTAAGAATTAAGATTCGTTTATACTTGAGTATTCTTAATCTGTTATGCAGAAATATTAAAATTACTTATCCATTTCTATAGGTGCACTTTTCTCAAACGAATTTAAACTTTATCGACATCATTTTTGATAAACAATAATGTGATGTAACAAGTAAACAATCTTTATATTGTTATTTTATGTGTGCCTTTGGTGTATATAGAAGTAAAATAAAAAAAACACTGAACTCCGAGGAGATTCAAAACGGAAAGTCCACAATCAAATGACTAAATCAAAAGCTCTAACATATCAAACGAATGGATAATAACTTTCAAATTTCTGACTTGATACAGGCATTTTCATATGTAGAAAATGGTGGATTAAACCTGGTTTTATAGCTAGCTCAACCTCCTAATTGTATATTTTGATGATAAATGTTACTTACGCTGACACCCAAGGACTTCAACTCTCATACTCGGATGCCGGTGCCAGTGGACTGTATGAAACTTGATGTAACGTGCTATTATTGGTCTGTCTAAGTACGTATGTTTAATTGAGAATGCATCAGTATTACCCTCGAAAACCTGACAATGGTAGAAAACAAATGTTGAAATTTCATAATCAAATGACAAAATCAAAAGCTCAAAACACATCAAACGAATGGATAACTGTCATATTCCTGACTTGGTACAGATAGATTATACATGTTCTGCCATTCTTATAAGGTCTTATTTCGTCCCGTTGAGCTTATCTCCGAGCAAATTACAAAACTAACTTCAGGAATGATTACTCAAGTATTTAAGTGCTTACAAACGTTTACAATTTTTACCATTTTGAAATTACAAAACTGTTAGCATGACATATCTTTGAGCTGTTGACATGATTGAGATTTTATTCAGAATAAATGAAGCTTTGAAACTAATTATATCAATACAAAACAAAGATTAATCCTATTACATCATATTTAAATAAACATAAACAAAATAAGACAATTTGAATGTCTTACGCTGCGTGCAATAATTATGAATTACACAGGAACGTGATTCGGTATTTATTAAAACGATTTGTACCACCTGTGCACATGAAATTTACATTCATGCTTTCAGTTGTAATTTTTTAAGGTTAATTGTCAGTACAGTTTGTAGGGAAAATAGATACATGATACGCCTTTAAATTAATGCCTATACATAGGTAACGTACGACATCATATATCAATATTTTGATATCACGTAGTTCTATGTTTTTACCTTATTTGCTTACATTTGAAAATGAGTTTAAAATGTAGGACAATTATCCATAACATTTACATTATAATAATAAAACAGTTTTATGAGATAGTTGTTTAATCGTCGAAATGATTGTTTCAATGTCACAATGACATCCTCAAGTTCAATAAAACACTCTTAATTTATCAGCATATGAAAACAAAACAAAAAACGGTAAATGCATATTTAAAAAATCAAAATCATCATCCTAGTTTTGCAATATCAATATATAAGTATTATAAAAATCAAATTCACAAAAATACTGAACTCCGAGGAAAATTCAAAACGGAAAGTCCCTAATTAAATGACAAAATCAAAAACTCAAACACATCTTAACGAATAGATAACAACTGTCATATTTCTGGTATATCCTATGACAACCTTTATTGTCTTAAATATTCTAATTTCAAAACTGGCATTTTGACTTAACTTAATCTGCTGAAGATATTATGAATTACTAGTATCTTTTTTGACAAAAAAAATATCACTGAATTTATGTCTTATAATAGTATAATAATGAAAAAGCCACTAACTGCTTCATAGATCAATACATTATTCGTTGATTGACAGTTAACAATACCTATTGTCAAACTATGACAGTATATACATTTATAATTAATAGATAATTGATAAACCAATTAAGCACATCATTAATCATCATATTTCATTATAATCAATTTATTGATCTTTATTACAGTAATTCAAAAAGCCACCAACCGCAGACATGTCAACCTGTGCAGGGGTAAAAAGAATGCTATGGGAGATTAATACGTTTATTGTAACAAAAAAGCGCGGGAAGATAATACTGATTAGAACGAGGTTCTGACCCCTAATTTATACTGCAATAATGTTTACAAAGAGTTTAAATTTATGCATGAGTATTAGGGGACGTCCATTTGATTATAGAATTCGGGTGAATGGCAGGTTTTTTGCGACGAAATATTTCTTTTATATGCTGGCTTATTCTTCCTGGTATTATCAATTCTACGCATTCCCCCAAGGATATTTATTTCTAAAATCCTTTACCCCAAACCCTTTCTCCATCGGAAAACCATATGGAACTTTTTTGTTTGAAATGCTATTCAACATTTTCAAAATGCTAGAACAATCCTTATGTGCATGAGCGCCACTAGTGGTTTTTTTTTTTTTAATTGATGAAACGCACATTCGGTGTAATTAATTTAAGCCTGTATCTAATGATATTAAGCGCATATTGCTTATTACGATTTGTGAGAAAAAAATACAGAGTTATGACTTTTAGCCGTCTGGTAACAGGTTAGGAGGACGGCATCAGTCCTTTTGCGCCAATTAATGTTTTTCAGGGGTATCATTTGCGCCAAATTTTGTTTTCCAAATGTATCAATTGCGCCAATATTTGGAACTCATTTGCGCCAATTTACCTGTACACATATCTATCACAAATATTAATGATTCATATATATATACACCAAGTACCCATTTGTGGATGTCATTACCATTGGTTTTAGGAGTTTGCTTCATTTTATATTACGAAGAAAGAAGAAAAAACAAACTAAATCATATTAGAAAATGATAGGATGTCTAACTTTGTTGAAATTAAGGAATAAACAATATTTTAATATGGGTAGCCTTTCAACGAAACCAGTTTACTATCGACTTCGTTTCAGACAATATGCAGGGTAGTATATAGTGTTTACCAGATTTAAAATAAACATTTTCCACTTAATATACCTATGGCATTAAAGGAAATAAAAATAATCTAGCTTTCAATTTAAATTTTACGTAGAACCATCGCTGGTAGATACTTTAATTTGTACATTTAAATTCAGTTTCTTGTTAAATTATCCACGTTGCATTTACAATTTAGACAATGTATATGACCATATAATTTACCTGTACTTTAATAAAAAGTGGGGCGCCATTTGTTGTGACATTTTAGTTTATTCCTTTTTTAATTGTATTTCATAGATGTCTTCTCATTTCAATCAGATATCTTTGACACTCTTAGTTGAATGTTTATGCAAATGTGAACCTATTTTACTAATTCTTTAATGAGTTTTTTCTATAGTTTACGGATGTCAGCTCTTATTGTTAGGTGAAATATTATCATTGTGTTACTTTTAGTCACATCTTGAATAACCTTTCACCTCTACGTCACAGATCTAAAATATAATGGATCAGATGAGCACAAATGGAGTAAATGACTTTATCGATTATTTTTACACTTTCGTTAAACCTCCGCTTAATATAACACTGTTTCAAATTTATAAACATGACGTGTTTTGAATGTAATCTCGGGAGTTCACGTTTGCTATATCGGTTCTAAAACGTTCTATATGATTCTGGTAACACTAGAATATTCAATAAAATAAAACGTCATACATGTACAGACCGAAAATCAATCTGTACAATAGTTAATAATGACGTCATAACATTTAAGTAATAAGAAGTTGTTAACCTGACGTCTTAATTTTTGTAATTTTATTGACCTTTATTAAATTTTTATTTGCATTTATTAACTCTTAATCCGTTGACCAATAGATACTACTCACCTTGTGATTTTCATACTGGTCTGTGACGTAGGCCTCGTTGTAATCGTCCATACTATACGAAACTTTAAATGACGTCACCCATTCCTTGCCGTCACCTCTACCCTGTGTCATCACACCAGTTACCTAACAAATAAGAATAAAAGCAATTAGGGAATGCAACTGTATGACAAACTCCATCTTTCCCGCCATATTACAGGAATTATCCTAAAAAAATGATGGATAAATATCAGACATATTCCATTTAAATTAGTAAAGCATTTTTAAACGATGACAGTTGCAAAGTACATATTTTGATTTTCAGATAATGTCGTTAATAAACACCCATTTTGCTAAATATACAACATTGATATTTTGGTATATGAATAATGGTTTTTGAAAAACTGTGAAATGGTCAAAAGGCAATTTAGTACAATTTTGTTATATCTTTATACTTTGAAAAATATCATAAAACAACAGCACAAATAAGTACTTGAAGGTCAAACAAAACTAATTGGTAAATTATCTTTTTTTTGTAGCCATTCGCAAATAAAACATTGGCGTTGTCTAATCTGAAACTGATAGGTGTGTCTCCAAAACAATTGAAAGCTTTTTTTTCGGTCACATGAAAATATTGATGTCATATCGGTTCATACACTGTAGACCAACTGTACTAGTGATCTACTTACGAAACGTTATACAAAAAGATCACATGACCAATGTTCCTCAAGTAATTTGATAAACTCACAAAAATGTTCGATAAAATTTTTGTTTGACTTTTCATTTACCTTTCTGTCAACTTTTTCAAATACAGATACGTTCCTGTCACGTTTTAGTTTTTTTAAGATGTAAACTTTATGATTACTTTTGATAAAATCATGTCAAAATTTTAAATGCCAGAAGTACAATGCTAAATACAAAATGCATAGCACCAAAAAGTTAACTTCATTGAACAAGACAACAATACTTCTATGCTGTCAAACGTTTACTTGATCTAGATTAGTGACGTAGGTGCTTGATCGGATTTTCGAATCTACAAATTTTCCACCGTGTTAATCAAGATGTATGAAATGTAATTCAGACTAAATACAACCGTGAAATATGCAATTTTCTCAACAAGCATATAATTTGAATTTCGCCTTGAGGAATTTAAAAATTAAAAAAAGCTCTTAAAATTAAATTAAGCTATAGCCTTATCAAATGAGGCATAAAGCTTTCGTAGGGTTATTTGTAGAAACACGTAAAAAAGGACATTAGAGGTAGTATATGATTTGTACTCCGTATATGGTGTACTAAAAATATATTCAATTTACGAGCCCGTATGAAAGACAACTCTTTCAAACGTAAAATATTCAGTTACATTTGTAGAAATTGCAATGCGAAAGAAAGATAATTCTTAATAGTGTAATCTATAACAATTGTGTAAAAAATAGAACTATGATTATTACTTTCAATTATCAAGGTATGAAGCAAGGATTTACTTGAAGACCTCTTAGGAGCAATGCATGTGTATTTCACCATTTGACATACCTCATTTGGCAAAATTCCTTTGTTACAAATAAAATGCACTTTTTATTGAAGATTTCTTTAAATTAATTCGAAATTTCAACAATAATAAGATAGTTTAAGTCCTATTTATTTACCTTCTCAATAAGATTGTCAATATACATAAAGAATATTTGTATTTTATTTCTGATAACTTGTTAAACAAAGTTTCGCCGAAGTGTCTACTGATAAAAATCTCTGCCTTCGGATTTACTTTAATATCATAGGAATTAAAGGTAAAAATCGTATAATAAACCATTTTTAAAAGTTATTTCGTTCAGGTAGTTATTGAATATTACATAAGTATATTCAATCAAAAGTGTTAATAAAATACTTTGTTGATATGACAAGGTTTTCAACTATAAGGCAAACACTTATCTTGTCTGCTATTGGAATAAAGAGATATTTATCTAAACAACTTAAGATTAGTCTCCCTTGGGATAAAAATAAAGCACTCTCCTGCTTGGAAGGAATACACAGTACTCAGAAGCTTAGGAAGGCAGTCACCCGTTAAAGTTAACTGTCTGAGATTCGGATTAATAAATATGGGTGCATTAATTATATTGTTGTTTACCTCCAAATTAATAGCAAGATACTTCGAAGCAAATAAATATGAGGTTAACTATGAAATTCAACCCAATAGTTCTGGCCTACTAGATACATCTTAAGACATAACTTATCGCAAAAAAGAACGTATTTCATGTTGATTTAAGATTTAAATTACAAAGAAAACTTTTTTTTCTGTTTCGTACGTGTCACATTAGTATACAGTAAATCCTGACGTGTATGCGATAACTTGAATTTTTGTTTATTGCCGGGAGCTGTGTCGTATTATATTCCAATGATGAAGCAATTTTGTAGAAAAAAACGTATAAAATGTAAATACCGTCCTTTCACGAGATTAACGATCTTTTGTTAGATGAAGAGGTGAAATGTATTAACGAGTACTTTAAAGAATAGTAAAAATATTCACTAGTTAGAGATTATATTTTGGTAACCACACTTCACGCTTTCAAATTTAAATATATATTTTTTTTTGCCATGTCACCCTTAAAAATGTAAATTTGTTCCATTTCAAAAAATATGATGAAATACAACACGACCTCAAAACATAGACATTAAATTCAACAATTCATTTTCATTGAAAAGAATGTTTATTATATAATTGCTTATCTATGATGTTCATCAAAAGAAAATCACGAAATATGCTCTCTTAAGAGATATATAGTTTGTCGTGCATGACTAGGGTAGTACGTTATAAATCAACTTACTGAAGGGGTCTCAATGAAAGAAGATGTTGACTCTCATTTCTTTTGTAAACGGGAAGAATCAAAATAAACTTTGGTCAATAATTTTCAAAACCTGGTTTCGTATTCGAAGAGATAAAATATTTTAAAAACCATCTGTCATCTATCAGAATAGACCACATGCTAATGACTACAAGTTGAATTGAATGGAGAATCAGAAACCACATACCATAGAACAATGTCAATGAGATAGGAGAATGTTTTTCTTAACTAGTAAATATTTTAAGGGAGAAATCATTAATTTTGGGAGAAATCGTTAATTTGGGTGTAAGTTTTGCTCTAATTAATTTTATCTTAAATTTATCCGTTGTCCTCTTATAAAATTAGGTTTCGCCCTAAACTAAGCCAGTTCAGCGTTGCAATATTGTTGGTTCATGTCAGATAGTCTTGATATTTCTACGATGTTAAAAACATCGTTAACTGACTGCGTCTAATTTTTTGTTGTCCCATTTTTATTGAGTCCGAAATTATGACATACTGCAATTTTCCGGACCTTGCTTCATTCGAGTTTTTGCAATTCTAGCCTCG
Organism: Mytilus edulis; assembly: GCF_963676685.1. NCBI lineage: Eukaryota > Metazoa > Mollusca > Bivalvia > Mytilida > Mytilidae > Mytilus > Mytilus edulis. Next base: position 52,268,540 of record NC_092350.1, read on the forward strand.
TGATTTGGTAAGATTACTAGTATTCCTAATTGATTTAAGGGTGTGTGGCATTAGCTCTTATTTTGACTGTATAGTGAGGTTTTATATCAAAGAAGCCAAGAAAATTGAAAATGAAAATATATATACAAATATGAAAACATTTCTTCTGTATTGTGATTATTATATGAATAGGAATATTATGAATGTACACATGAATTTATGATTGTTCTGAAGGTAAAACTATGAGAGAAAATAAACGTTATACGAATGATTCCTTACCCTTGCCGCAACTCCAAGGTCAATCTTCAGCCATTCAGACGACGATTTATATTTAGAACACCAGCCATATTTGTTTGGAAGATAGACTCGTGCATATTTTTCACTGCATTTCTTATCCCATTCTTTAGGATACGTGGACGATGCTGTTATCTGCCAGTTCTGAATTGCACCCGTTATCATGCCCAAGGGGCCATTCGTCACGCACACTGGAAGTACAAAAAGAATATTTTTAAAATGGTGGTTCTTTCATTAATGTATTTAGGGCTACAATACAAGCGCCTGAACTCGGTAGCTTTCTTATCTGGACTTTCAGATATTTGCATTGTACAAGGCGCATTTTTGTCTCACGGGTAAAATGTTTTTGTCATCCCGTTAATGACAGCACTATACTAAATTGTCATTTAATTTCCAACAGTATATTTTTTTTATCCCCAAGAGCCATAATCGTATTTACTTATTGGTCAACGATGCTGAAGACATGGAAATTATACAAAGTGTACGTTTGCGTGATTAATAGTCGTACGATTATATATTTAAAAAACAAACAGTAAATTAGATTCTGTTGTTAATCAGAGCGCAACTTGATAGAGAAGACAGTACTTTGAAAGATTTGTGGATTGCATCAAGAACTTTTGTAATGAAATAAAAGCATGCTTACTGATTAAATCAATTATGAAGATTGTTCATGCTTTTGCAATGAATTACATATTTTTTGCTTCTTTTCCAGTAAACCACACTAAAGTTAGGCTTTCAAGTGATCACCTAATTCATTATCCAAACTACTATAATTGGAGCTAAATGTGTATTTCAATTTTGTTTTGACATTTAATGGGGCCAGTTTAATTGTCATTTATAAACGTTTGACAAGTTTCTTAATTTTATTTGAAATTAAAATCAGGTGCATGTCAAATATGTAATTTGACCTAACATGTAAAACCTGAATATAAATTGCATTTAGTGCCCTTTAAGTTCACCGTAAAACGAAGTTGACATGTCATGTGTTCTGTGGCATGGGAGTATTGCAGTTTTACATTCATTAACAGGCAACGTAAAATATATTTTTAGATTAAAATTACGTGATGTTTTTGTTATTGTTAATGAAATTTATTTCGTCATTTTTTCAACGAGCTACAAATGAATATGGTAATCTGTTTTCAGAAGAAAGCATGTAGCCGAGTAGGGTATGTTTTTTAAGTATCTGTTTTAGTTTTGAATCCTCTGAGCTTCGGAATAAAAACAAATTTATTTTTAAAAGATTTAAAAAAAATCAAAATTAAGAATTTTCTGGAAGAAATAGTTTGCTGACGTTGTATAACAATGAAAATTAAGCCAATGTTTACATTAACATGTTCTGTGCAAGTTATCTCCCTTTTGTCACTTTGTGTAACACACTGTAGATATAATTTCCAATTCTTACACTAATGGAATGTAAGACTTGGGGTTGTTTATCACAAGAGGAACATTTGTTTATCATGTTCGTTCCAGTGGAATGTTAAGATTAGAACGGCAAATTCGTTGTTTCCTACTTTCAAATGTTCCAAATAGGTTTGATATGATTGACTTCGTGTATTGAATAAAACATTAAAAAAAATCAAACAAACTTTTTCAATTTATGGCTTAAAATTTCTGATTTATAGCTTTAATGTTAGGCCAACAAGTAATGTTTTAAACTTGTAAAGAAATGTTTCAAATTCCAAGTTTGGTGATATTGAAATCTCGTGATAGCCTGGTGCAAAGGTGATCAAACTGCAACATTTATGGCATTTTAAACTAACGATCGCTAACTGTGCAAACATTACAGGAAAACAATCACAGTTATTAACTCGAATTGATTGAAAAGAAATTCCTACAACAACGGAACAATTTCACGTATCTTGGTTTGGATTTTAAACTCTCCAAAAAAGCGTACAGGTGAACTTTATACACACGTTATAGTACTACCAGCTCTTTAATGTCACAAGCCATACTATCATATGCAGTGTCACGGACACATGGTTAATGTTTTGTAGGGTTTTATAACAATTTAAGTTGACTTTCGACCACACCCAAAGGAAAAGATTAGGTGTATCAGTACAAAATGTGCACATAATTGTCAACTAAATTTTATATGCTAATTTTAACGCTACGATATGAGATTACTAAAAGACAAGAAAAGTCTTGTACATGATAAATTACGTAAAATGAAATTTATGTTGTTCATTAAAAATAAAATACCAACGTCCTCTAGATTTAAATTTATCGTATATTGCCGTCCATATACTTTAAAACAACCGCAATTCTTGTTTGTTTTATAAATACGTTTTTTAACGTCGTAAATTCTTAGCCTACATTTATGAAATCTGAGGAATTGCTTGCTTTTAAAGACGACAATTTTTTTTAAAATTTTATTTGGATTTAGCGTGAACCATTTGCCTTTACTCTATCGTAAGTTTTACTCAGTATCAATATTGAAAAGGGCTGAAAGTCGTTTTTGCATATTTTGCTTGTTGATTTGAAGTGCATTATTGCACTTGTTTCTCCGTTTCTCTTTTCAATGAAAATGACATTCTAAACGTGTTTAACACTTGTACATATATGTCTTACGGAAAGAAAGTAAAAATGGTGACAAATGTTCGACGTAGTCGGGCAACGATCTCAAGATGAAACGGAAGTAGTTAAACCTCGCACAAAAATTAATGACTAAGGATGTAATCCTGTGATGGAAAAACAACTGATGTATTTTTACTTTTTGGCACAGTTTTGACATAATTATTCTTTAAATATACGAATAGAGATTTTTAGTGTATCAAAATAGTAAAACTGTTACTTAAACACGGCGCTTCGTTAATTCATATTGTCGACGATATATATTTTAGTCGAGAAAACTGTGCTAAAGTAATTTCTTATCTTCCAAATTTAATTACATACTAAGTACAGCAATGTTTTTAACACATGGTTATAATTTGACCGGTTATAATTTGGCAGGAAAACTGTTTTGACTATTAATTTTCTTCAATTAATGAGCGAAAACACATTCATGATTTCTTACAAATTAACTTGTTTGATTTAAGTGTTTGTTGGGTATATCATGCAATATTAACTGTTGTAGTACATCGACTCTGCAAATCATTACGTTTTTTTTTTACGTCAAAAGTTAATTTTTGAACGATTTTTATCACCGTGGTCGTACTTACTTTATATGATCCAGGATTTCTCTTTCTGTATAACCGTCACATAAAATTTGGGATTTGAGATATTTTCACTTTCCTTTACTATTGTTTTATTTTATTAGTCTTTCTGATGTTTCGTTTTAAACTTTTCAGAAGATTTATTTAAAGCCTTTCTGACATTTCATTTTAAGTCTTTAAGACGTTTCATTTTTATCTTTCTGATGTTTCATTTTAAGCCTGCTTCCAGAAAATTTAATATGAAAATGTTCTGAAGTTTCGCTGAGAACTGTTATTTTAGCTTTTCTAAATTTCTTTTTAGCCTTTCTGAAGCTTTATCCTTTCAAAGTTTTCATTTTACTCTTTATGATGTTTCATTTTAGTCTTTATGATGTTTCATGTTAGCCTGTCTACAGTTTTTTTTTAGTACTTTAAAAGTTTCATTTAGCCTTTCTGATATTAATTTCCTTATAGCCTTTCTAAAGTTTTATTTTAGCCTTTGAGAAGCTACCGAAATTGATCGTAAAGAAGAACAAAATATCATTGAAGTTTTAACTTGATTTGGCCTAAGTACAACACGTAAATAGGAACATCTTAAAACAAGTTGGTATTTACTTTGTCAGTTCATGATCACATGTTTCTTCGCCTTGCTATCAAACGCATTTATGATCTGTATGCAGGGGTTATCGTTCCCACCAAAAATAGTCGAATTATTATCGCTTTTTAATGAAACAATAAAGTTTTAACTTTACAACAGCGTTAAAGATAACGATTATGTCCAATAAACCATTATTATGTAAGAAGTTATTTTTGCAAGAAAAACTAACATGTCAAATAATTCTTCATAACTCTCATCAGCGTCTGTGTGTGTTCTCAATTAGCAAAAAATCCATAATAAATCGAGAACGTTTGCAGAAACGTTCAATATCCCGCTAAAAAGTCTCTAATTGTCAAATTAATTTCATATCAAATGCTAACTTAGATCTTTGTAAAGCGGAAATTCAGTGTGTGTTTCTGTTTTTGTGAAAAGTCTGCTGTTTTACTGCTGTACAGGTGGTTGTTTTGTATCCACTAAACTGGTATTTTCCCTGTATTTTAGAAAATGGTGATTTAAGACGACTAGAAACATTACGAGCTCGGTTTCTGTTTCGTTGCGGTATATTCCAGTGTCTCCTTTTTCTTATCTCGAAATAAACTGAGCGTTTTGTGGAGACATACGTTGGTTTTTCGTTTAAATTGTTTTGTAGTTTGTCATATCGGGCCTTTTATAGCTGACTATACAGTATGGGTTATGCTCATTGATGAAGGTTGTACGATGACCTATTAAGTGCTTAAATCCGATTAATATTTTGTTTCTTTTTGAAAGTTGTCTCATTAGCAATCAAAGGGCATCTCCTTATCTAATAATAGTCATAACAGAAATGAAAGCGAATTGAACAGGATCTTCTTGTTTTAACACTTCACCGAATAAGTAAACTACTCTGACATACAAATTTTTATTTTTATTCTATTCAAATATGCAATTCGAATTTATATAAATTTATTTCAAGGTTTAAATATAAATCACAAGTTCTATCAAACACAAATATTCATATATTTTTCAAGTTCGAATTTAAAAGAAACTTGTACTTCACGCATTTCCATGGAGCAAAAAAAAATATATAAACTGATATATCTGAATTTTACATCCGAATGATTTTGGCAAAGAAACCACGGATTCGTGCTCCGACTACTAATATTAGGATCGGTGTAAGTTTCAGAGTGTCGTATGGTTAATTATAAATCTGTTCAGATTTTATGAAAGCGTTGAATAACAGGGACAATACAGAGAAAATCGAACTTTGGTATACTATGAGTTTATTAAAGATGAGAGTTTGATATATTTTGTCACTGTGAGAAAAAAAACGTCTTCAAACCATGGCCATTGTTATACTATGAAAAGATTTGATCAAGTTTTATTTGATATAAATTTAGTTGAGGAATTTTATTTTATCTATTAAGTAACGTACTACGGATATGTTTGATGTACTATTGAAGGTAGAAGTAAGGGTCAGATATCTTAGTTGCACTTGATAATGATAAAATTTGAACCTCAATCTGGAGAAGTTGTTTACGAAAATGTTTTATTGTTTAAAATTTCGTCTCTACTTTTTATGACGAAAATATTCCGTGTATCAAAATTACATATTCGTCCAAATTTTAATAGGAGGTGATATTTTCGAAATGCTGTTGAAATGAGTAAAAAAGTATGTATACTTTAAAAGTTGGTCATCAAGGTATACATGGTTTACTTATACAATCTGTGACTTGGATGGATGGATAAGAATTGTCTCATTTGCACTCATACCACATCTTCTCATATCTATACACATGTATGCCTTTTGGTGTGATATCTATACGAACTTTGGTTAAATTTGAACTTTTTTTTTTTTTTTTTTTTTTTACCAACTTTTTAATTTTGTTTATATCTTTGATTGTTTTCCCTATTATTTCATAACAGTATCGTTATTCGTCTGTTCAGTCTGCGATCTTTCTTAACATACGTAAAGACATTTGCAAATAAAGAAGCAGCAGACGGCGTGGTTGCTATAGATGATTTAAAAACTTATTTTCAAACGCTTTTCACTTTCAACATTCTCATTTGCGAGAAAGTTGTTGAACTTTTTGGTCGTTGTTATTTGTACCTACTCTTAGCTTCGATATACAAATAGAATTTCAAAGTATTCATTGAAAACACAAACAAATTCCGGCACTATCTCGATTTTACTTTTGTTACCACTTCTGATAAATATTATGTTCGAAAACAAACAAATGATTATCAAAGACTACTTGTTTTTATTTTTGTAGTTAAGTTTTAATGAGAAAATGTTTTGGAATAGTTTCAATTATGTTCTATGTTGACTGATTTTTGTTTGGCACATTTGTTAGTTGCCAAATCGTTGCAAATACATATTGAAGCAATCAAACTTTACTTTTGACCACAAATGATTTAAGTAGATGATTCTTTAAAACTGTCACGAACCATGCTTCTTACGACAAGCTAAACTTAAAAAGAGAATTCACAAAAGTGACTAAAAGTTCTTTTAAAAATAGAAAAATTGCTTGCTTTAGAATGTCTGTATACTATCCACTGAATTTATGTTCGCTTCATTCCAGTAAACCTTACCGATCGAACATCTTATTTATAACATTTTTCATTGACCTTGAAATTTTCTTGTACAACGAGAATGTTTCAAAAGTCCTCTAACTAAGCAGCTGTATAGCCCTTCTTGCCTTTCAAATTATAACCAATAAAAAGCTTTAAGTGAGTCAATGCTAAATGAATCGAGTTATATATTTTACTTGTATCCTTCTACGTTTGTCAAATATAGTTTTCGGTGATTGATTTTTCATTATTTGGGTCCAGTGGCAAATAGTTGTTACATTTATTGAGGTCAACAAATTTTATTAAAAGAAAACATTTCGGTTGCATATTTCATCAGACTATTGTTCAATTGTCATTAATGGTATGGAAGTAGTTGCATACATGAAAGGGGTCTGGGAACTTACTTAGACCCTCGTTCGAAGGAAACTTTACTATCATATACATGTACGTTTAAGTTCTAAATCAATGTCTGGAGACATTTTCCATCCTCAATGTCAAAATTAATTACCGCATAACAAAAACAAGTTGCACTTTAAAAATTAAGGACCCTCCCGATAGACCCTCCTTTCTCACCTCTTGCAATCAAGCCTCTTAATGGCAACTGTGTCTATAACAATAAGTGTACTCATAAGTACCCATCAATCTTAATGAATATTAACAAAATATAAGAAAGAGAATTACTGTCTTTATGCAATACTTATAGTTACCCATCTCAGACAGCTGATTAAAAGAGAATGTGCTTAATTGCAATTCAGATAGAAAATGACAGTGAAATTTGTAAGAGAGGAATTACCGTAGAATTTTATGTTCATATTCTGTTGCCAAAAATCTAACGTTTTTGCCTCATTTCTTTGTTGTAAAAAAATTAATAAGTTAACCAACGAAAAAGATCTTTTATTTTTAACCTCACAAATTAACACAGTAATTGCCCCATTGATGTTGTTTTTGTTGCTTGATCAATCATTTTTATGTTTTTCTAAACAATGTTGTTTAATTATGTAGGGCGATAGATTGATAAATTACTTTCTTCCTAATCTATAGTAAATGAATGCCTATTATTGCTAGTCTAAGTCATTCTGTTTAGTTATGCACTTCCTTCGTCGAAAATCTTTTATTTTTTTATTTTTTTATTTTTTTTTATATTTTGCAAATTGTATATAATTCTGTCACTTAGGATTATTTTTCTGCATAACGTCTTATTTCGCTAAAATTTTCATTTAATTTTTTTTTTAAATCAAGGAAACATGTTAGACTTCAGCTTTCGTGTGTCTAACTTAAATGGAAAATAAACTTCTCATTCGACAAAAAAAAATATATTTCTCTCTCCTAACTAGACTGCGATTTAACAGCGACTTGATAGTACTGAAATGAGGCTAAAATCAAAATGACATTTTAAATGGATGTTGAAATCAATTGAATCTTAATTGAACATAGATGGACTATCTGTAACATTGGGCAATACTTTTATAGGGATATTTTTACCCTATACTTACTAGTAATCTTTATTTAAGGATGACCCTACATATACACGTAGACTGATCAAAGGTAACTTACCATATAATTACATTTACAATAGTCAATAATGAATCGATTAAAAAATACTCCGTCCATATCAAAATCTCCTATCAGTATTAACAAGCGAAATTCCGATGTTCGTTCAAACTTTACAACAAGCATTAATATTTTATTTAGTAATCTTGTCGCCTAATAGACATGTTTTAAATTGTGGGCCTTGTGTCACGTAAAATCTACTTTATTTCCAATTTCATTTGATAAATGTTTCTTTTTCGTACCTAACTGCAATATATTGCAATGATAACTATCTATGAGTTCAGACTAAATATCAAAAGTTGCTAATACCCTTTAATCACGTTATTTTCTATCTCATATTTTACCTGAGTATAGTTATTTTGACAGGAAAGAACTGCATTTGTGATAACATAATTTGAAGTCAACTAGCCGTTTCTATCTTATAAAAAAGAAGCTAAGTCACGATGTAAACCAGTCTACTTTCAAGGTTAAAGATTTTATAGGATAAAAAGATCATCGCTTTCTTATTTTTTTATTTTGAGACTTAAGACAAGGAAAGACTATTGTCAGTTAGGGCCCTTTAAAAGATCACGTATCATGGTATATCTTGTGACTTCTTTAAAACAAACCACATGGGTAGTATTTTGTCGATTATTGCTGAATTTTCAAGTTTATAAAAAAAATTGCACATTTCAAAATTGCGGGAAAATAGTAAAGAACTAAAATTACATTTCAATAACACGAAATTTTACTAAGTAGAAAAAGAGGATGTGCTTACACGACAAAAATAAACCACTTCAAACAAATCTTTTGATAAAATAAACTCTAAGTGACTGCATGTTTTTAATACATGTTGTAAAATAAAATTTAATATCATTTTGTCCGTTTGTGTCTTGTGTACAATTATTTGTCTGTTTGTCTTTTTCGTTTTTAGCCATGGCGTTGTCAGTTTGTTTTCGATATATGAGTTTGAATGTCCCTCTGGTATCTGGTGTCCCTCTTTTAACAATAAGATATCATTGATTAAATAACAGAAAAATATCAAAACATCAACATAAAATAAAAAATTTAACAGCATTATAATTTTTCTTACTAACTAGTCAGAGATAAACGAAAAATTAGAATTTATAATTTTACAATAAAAAAAACTGTACAAAATATTAATATATTAATATACTTACCACTCGCAAAAGTATATCCAATACTCAAAAAAGCTAAAAGATATATGTATAACCTGGCTAACATGATGGATAGTTTCTGAAATTAACAAAAATCACAAATTCGTCAGCACATTTAATTATTCACTAAATTAATAAACACGAAAATCACTGATATTAATTTCCTTTTTAATATAAATCCAATTCAGTATGTTCACATTTTATTTTTGCGAATGTATTTTTTTCTTATCACATGTAATATGTAAGCTTATGTGTTCACAAAAATCCTAAATTGTTAATAATATTTTGTTATTAATTGTTGACAGTATAATCCAATTGTTACACGATATATTCTTTATATTCCTATTAATATTATGTTTGTTGTTTTATCAAGTTTTCACGTAATCGTAATAATATCCTCTATAAAAATTATGTTCCTTTATTAGCGTAAACCGTCAACGCAATTTTAAAGTAAATCACAACTGTAAATTCTATTCAGAACGAAGCGCTCTGTGGTTGGGTAAAAAAAAATCGCTATCGGAGAATATTTTCGTCCACGCGGTTTGGCAAGCACAGGTAAACTAACTTCAAATAGTTTAGTATCACTAGCATTTAATTATGCAAGTGAACGGACGAAACCTCATGTCATTTTAGATTTACCTGTACAGAGTGACGTACCTATAAATGGTGGAAATATTTTAAATTATTTATCTTCGCATCTTTAAGCTTGAATACAATGTAAAATAGGCGGGGACTATATGAATCGTGTGATGTGTTATTCTCAGGTCTCTATCCAGCGTGGCGATACATCCCTTACAACTGTCAATATTTAAACATTCTAATATAATAATATCAAATGTTTATTTATGTGAAAAACTATGGATCTAAATAGAAGAAATGGAATTTCAAAACGTAAAGAAATTTCAAGGATTTTTGAAATTGTTAAATCACTGATTACATAAAAAATTTAAGTCATATTCAATTAACACAAGTCATTCTTCGTTTATAAACAGCTTATTTATATAGAAAACGTTCACGCCTTTAATCTAACACAAAAATTTATAGAATAAAATGTAAAACTTTGGTTTGATTTTTCAATAAAGTATACAATCTTGATAAATGTTGCATAACATAGAAAGTTTATTTGTTTGTTTCCAAGTAATAATGCCAAGTATGCTATTTTAATCAAAGTAATCGTAGAATAATGTTGAACGATGGCGTCTTTTATTCAACTAGAAATGAAAAATAAGTTAATTTGATGGTTTGATTTGTCTCGAATTCTATGTAAGATCTGAGTTAAGATTCCTGCCTACCTGTCTGTTTACATTCAGCTTTTGAATTTGATGTCGAAATAATCGAAGATGTTGACATTAACTTCCATTCGTTTGATGTGTTTGAACTTTTATTTTTTCCATGTGTTAAGGGACTTTCCGTTTTGGTTTTTCCTTGGAGTTCGGTATTTTTTGTTATTTTACTTTTCCACGTGAAACACGTTCTCATTGTGCTTGTCATTGATTTCCATATATTACTCACAAACTCTACATATTGCGCACAAACACCATATCACAAATTCTAAAACTTGCCATCAAACAATAAGAATGAGTAGACCCTTGCACAGGATTGACTCACGGGGGAAACAATGAATCGCACATTTTTTTTTATTTTGAAATATTTCTCCTCCCCACCCTGAAGAGAAATTATCTAAGTTTCTTTTCTTGAATGTCAATAAATAGAATCATGATCGGTTAAATTCCATACTTAAACAATGATAAGAATACAAACCACGAATGAACAGTGTATCCTTGTGTAGATTTTAGATCTTTCAATACTTGATCAAAGTGAAACCATATGTATTGTCATCTCCGATTTAACTGCGGTCAACAATTGGTCAGTATATAAACATATTTTTTCAAAAGTAAATTGAGCTTCCTGAGACTTGAAATCATTGATATAGATTGATTAAGTTAAGTACATAGCAGACAGAATACACGAGGTTGAAAACAACATTTCAAAACTACACAAATCCGTTTTTTCGTTTTTTAAAGACAATATTTAAAAAGAACCTCAATTTTCACCCGTACGTTATCTATGTGACGTACAAGGAATGCAATAATATATCTTTCGTTTAGTAGTAATATTTCAACAAACATGTTTTGAATGATTTTTGTTTTGCTTCAAATAACATAAAGGTAGACTATAATACATATATTAAATTGAATCCTTTTAAAATGTATCAAACTAAATTTTGACCTCTTGTTACTTTAAAAAAAAAAAACTAAACTTATATCATGTTTGCCATGACGCTTTCACAAGATAACAATTTTCAAAATGAGGAGAATTCAAATACTTCTTTTCAACTATTCAAAAAATAGAATGAAACGATCAGGAAAAGTTTAAAAGACAAGGCTTTTACAAAAAAAATACAGTTGAATAATTTGAGTTTGACGTACAGATTACAAATCATAAAGGAAAAAAATGTAATTTGTTTGATTTCCACATGTGTCCAGATTCTGTCCTTTTCTTATAAAACATAAACATATCAGTGACACTGACATAAATCAAAGTCTCGTAAACGTTTACATATGTTCAATTTGAAAAGCGTGAAGTGTCGTTTGTTCACAGTTTTATGTTTTCTCCTACAACATACTACTTAAACCAATCTACCTCAGTAAAACAAATGAAACAAAGGTGAAGAATATTTTTGTAACACTACCTATCTTGTACTTCATTAAGTATTTTTACATGTAATGCATCATCTAGGTATTGTCATAGTGGTGAAGACATTGTTGACGATTTTTCGTATTTCATCTTAAGATTACCTCATTTTTACCAGAACAAGAGGATAGAATCTTTAAAGTAAGCCAACATCTTCATGAGAAAAATTACCAAATTTTCAAATATACAAACAGCAATCCTTTATCTTCTTGCGCTTAGTAGAAGTGTTTTTAAAAGCGAAAAAACATAACTTCTAGATTTCAGCACATGCGTCAGATATTATTCAGATTATGGGTCATTTTCCCAATTTATCATAGTTTTTGTATCGGAAGAATTCATGGAACTGTGAACATTCCAATTAGGAACCAAGTCAAAAAGGTTATACCCTACTATGCTTTTGCTTTCTATCACAAAGGTTCAAGTAACAATTTTATAATAAACAAGAACGAATATTAATGTTGAGCATTATAATACACGTTTATTGCCAATAGTCGAGGAAACATCTTCATCTTATTTTTGGTTTTTAGATCTTACGACAAGACCAACAAATGATCAATTGATTCACATACATCGAATTTGATTTTAAACACCTATCGATCCATAACGTACGACTTTATTACATCGAGAAACAAGAGGTTAAAGTACACCCATACACCTTGATTTGTATCAGATATAATGCTTAGAACAGTATTTTTAAAACGTGGTGTGTTTGGCAACTTTGCCTGTCGTGTCAAATGAAGAGATACGATATGATGTCCAATTAGACAACTATCAACCAGGTACCACATAACGTACATGTAAATGCTTTCCATATCCAAATTTCAAACAAGGATTTTGAAAATCTTCTGTTAATACTCTTTGATAGCGAATGAAAACGACATCAACCGATAATACCAGCTACTACTACTACTTACCTTAATCTTGCAATGTTATATCTATTTGATATTTAAATTATATAATATATAATGCAGTTGGTCACGTGAAGTAGACCAATTGCACAAAATGCAAACTTGAGACTGGAATTTAATCCAATCAATTAATCAAAAACCAAATTTGTTTGCACTCCATCAAAGGTGTATTACTGTAAGGATAATACGATGTCGCCAAAATAAATACAAGAATGACATGAAAAGCAGAAAAACCTAAACTTTAGTCATACATTAGATGTTTTGATTACATATTTAAGGACTCCTACACTTTTACTATACTACAATACTATTGGAGATATCACAACACGTTACCTAATTACAACTGGTTCAGTTGTATATACAGATAGTTTGTTGGGTCCTACAAGATAAGTTGTTGCTTGAGCAACGCATGATTTCACGAAATGTTGATACTTGATTGTTTTTTTTCTTATTGAAAATTTAAACAAGTAATATGATTTAGATTCAAAAAGTTTAGACTTTAATTAAATGCAAATTCAAGTGCAAATTCCTACGGCAGAAATGGAATAGTTGCATGTATTACATATAAGTATATCCATGAGGGCGTCAGCCCGATAGGTTATATTTAATTTTCACCGTGATTATAAGGTTAATACAAAATGATAGCTTCCAATAATTTAAAAAGAGAATATTTCAAGAATTTATCCTTATTTGAGGATAAAGTAGGACGCATGTTTGAAAATTACATTGAAGGACATCATTGTGTAAGAATATATGTTTGGCACCATTAACCATGCATGTCTTCATAGCGTGAAGGACAACTCATTATTATGAACATCAAAATTTAGCAAGGTATTATATGAAGGATATAAATAAAGGTGATAGTTAAATGTAAGGAACTACATGTACGGATCGAAAATTTTAGACATCCGTTTAAAAACCGAACTGTTAAACAAATAGTTTAAAATATGAGATGAACAATCTAATTAAAGGAAAGCGTTTTAGTCTACTTTACATATTCAAAAAACAAAGTGATACTGGTTGTAAATGAAAAATTTAAACGATGACGTATACACAAACGCCTAGTAATTTATTAAAGTTCGTCGCCTGTGTCCGAGACAGATGCGCGTGACAACTATATAGGCTTCATATCACCATTTTCACATATATATATTTAAAACTCTAGATATTAGTATGTTAAAACGATTGCTAGTTCTTACACTTTTTAAAATTGTAATATGCAAGGTCCATTTCGAAATTATATTAAGTCCATGAATGTTTGACATTCTCTTTTTATAAACAGCTCCACCAGAATTGTCAAAAATACATAAGCTATGCAATCACCATCACGAATGAATTTGACCAATACAATGTGGCTTTGTTTTAAATCAATAGCACCATGTCTTGCGGTCTAGATCTTCAGACAACCGTAAATTTGTTTGATGCGTTATTGCTATGATCCGTATTGTGACATATTGAGCGACTGTGGATTTGTTTAACCGACTGGTTTTGAATAAACAGGAGACACTTGACTTGTAAACTCCCTGGTTTCGCTTCTTTTAGAGTTCATGCGATTCCCCCGGTATTTGTTGTTTACCTTGATTTATATCGTCTTTGTTACGATATAAACATCTGTAAATACTGTTGCCCCAAATTTATCAATATTTGTATTCTTATTTTGTTTAGTGGTGGGTGCTTTCATTTCTTATGAGTTAAGATTCTCCTTTGACTTAGACGTATTTACATATCATCTATGCCTTTTTCTATCCTTCTTGTATATGTACATCTTTAGCTTTCAGTCTTTTGATAGATATACGAAGATGTGGTGTGAGTGCCAATGAGACAACTCTCCATACAAATAACAATTTAAAAAGTAAACCATTATAGGTTAAAGTACGGCCTTCAACACGGAGCCTTGGCTCACACCGAACAACAAGCTATAAAGGGCCCCAAAATTACTAGTGTAAAACCATTCAAACGGGAAAACCAACGGTCTAATCTATATAAACAAAACGAGAAACGAGAAACACGTATATATTACATAAACAAACGACAACTACTGTACATCAGATTCCTGACTTAGGACAGTAGATGTGCCTATTTAAAGTTGAAAAAGGGAGAGCGCGATTCAGCACATGTTCATGTAATCATAAATATATAACCAGCTTGTTTCAATATTGTCATAAACAAATGTAAAGTACTAATATCTTCAATAACCCTAATTTGCTGTATTTTCTTGTAAGAGAGTTTAACGCCATCTTTGAAGTTGTTGTAAGGACTCTACCTCAGCATTTTCAAGAGGTTTAATCATTGAGAAGAGGGCATAGAGATGTTTCAAGAAGGTAGTGTTTATGTATTATTGAAGGGTTATATTTATTGGCCATCATTCAGTTGTACTTACGCTTCATTTGCAGTTAAAAATGCATTTGAGTTAGGCACAATGCTCGTGGCTCATTCGATCCTCTTTTCCTTTTTGCTAGAACTAATTTTATTTTACATAGTTATTAAGTTCTTATATGTAATTACGGAAAAACAAATTATTATTTTTGATATGTATAATTTTGCACCTTAAAACGCGGGAATTTCGTGCAGAATGTAATGCTTCACTCGGAAAATTATATCAGAAATGCTTTGATTTAAAATGATGTAATAACGGAATTCACCCCTAAGCACAACTTTGGTGTGTTTGCAAACATATACTTTATTAGAGTCAACAGTAGTATCCAAAGATACATGTCAATGTAAAAAATAAACTTTACTTATCGCGCAAACTCCAACAGGAACGAGACTACGTGCGTCGACAGAGGAAGTTAGACAAATACCATCACTGGACTTCCTGTATGTTATATATCGTTTAGATCACTTACTGGTTAATCATTTTCAAATTAGAAAAAAAATATTCGATTACGTTTCGATCACTTCAGAAGTTGATATAACAACGCCCTTAGTACTTCAATTTGTAAAAGTTTGGGATGTGGATATGATACCTTCAGATATGTTGTTACAGGATACCATTACATTGGCCGAGATCGAGATTTAATGTACGTGTTTTAAAAGAGACATACATTTTGACTTCTTTTATCATATGCCACGAAAACGTGCAACGAGGTTATTACTTCTTTTAAATGTTGATGGAAATATTTTGATTCTTTTATCAAGACATGTATAAATATGTTGTCCTGTGTCATTCTAATCACCATGTTATGACTTTTGAATACTGGTATACTACTGTACTACTGTTGCCTTTATTTATAAAATTCCTGTTAGATATATTGTTTGACCTCGTGTGCATCACTGATAAGAACTTTATCATCATACTATAAACCAGTTCTTCGGTACATGTAATGTATTGACCAGCCCAGTAGTCGTCACTTCGGTGTGCTGATATGAATTATCATTGATATGGTTATATTTATAAATTAACTGTTTACAAAACTTTTGAATTTTCGAAGTACTAAGGCTTTTCTACCCCAGGAATAGATTACCTTAGCTGTATTTGTCAAAACTTTTAGGAGTTTTGGTCTCAATGCTCTTCAACTTCGTACTTTATTTGGACTTTTTAACTTTTTTTAATTCGAGCGTCACTGTTGAGTCTTTTGTAGACGAAACGCGCGTCTGGCGTAAATACAAAATTTAATCCTGGTATCTATGATGAGTTTATTTTGGTAGTTTGAATAAAAGGAGTAGGTCCAGTAAGACCCCTTTTTGGCCCCAAAATATAGCAGTTTTACAAAATTGTTAAAATGTAAACTTTTAGTTATTTATTGGATAGTAGAATGGTGCTGCTACATAAATATGGGCTGTTTTTGACAATACAATGCACATATATTAGGTACTAGCACCATTAAGTCATGCTAAATTACTGAAATCTTAACAATTCCAGCATTTTACTTAAATTTTAGACGGTTTCCGTGTAAAACGAAAGTGGCCGCATTCGAGTTCATCCAAAATATTGAAATGGAAGTTGTATTTAATGATAATACATAACATATATAAAGATTGGGTATGAACACGGATGCGGCCACTTTCGTTTTTGACAAAAACCATCTGAAAAGTGACATTTTTTCGCATATTTGGTAGATTTTTCCTATTTGAGCTTTAATCGGATCGTTTTTAATGACTAATAAAGTTAAAATCTTTCACATAAACTAATAGAATCATATGAAATAGACACTTAAGTGTTTAAAAAGTGGTCAAAATCTTTCGTCAGATAAAACTGAAATTTGAGGCCAAAATCGGTCCTTACCGGACCTACTCCTTTGCTTTTATTGCTTTTTTTTATATCATTTAAGATAAAGGACAATAGCTCTTTTGTGCAAAGCTCTGGCTCATTTCTGTATTATTCTTTGGGTCATTTTTGGATGGTCAGCTCGTCTACGTTTGTACATTTTTTTCAAATAAATTGGCTTAGAGCATCACTGTGAAGAAATACGTATTTGTTTTGAAGTAAAATGGGTACCGCAAAGGTTATACTAGTATATGAATAAACACAAAGTTACACTACTAGAATTTGCGGGGAAACAAAGAGAGAAAACAAGACATTTGATGTCTGTATTGATTAATGGCTATTGAATGTCCAACGTCATATATGTCAAAACGTTACAGAATTGTTCGCGGTAAAGAACAGTAATTTTGCATACAATTTAATTCTTGCTATTTCCTACAATATTGTTCTCATGTATATCTGTCTACTATTGTTGTTAGCATAAAAATACAACAAACATATAGCTGTAATAGAGAAAAAAGTAAAATTTCAAAAATACTGAACTCCGAAGAAAATTCAAAACGGAAAGTCCCTAATCAAATTGCAAAATCAAAAGCTCGTAGGAATATTAAACCCGTAGAAATAAACATATTCTGATTAATTTGGATTTCTAAACTTGAAATCATAATATCAAAAGTAATAAATCTAGCCTAAAATTTAACTTCAAATGTATGAAAATTCACAAATTTTAAACAAGTAACAACAACAGTGATTCTCCTTATCTAACGCTTGGTAGTTAACAACAATCTGCACATTCCTTCAACTTCAAAGCAAATCAAGGCATTTAAGTATGGCATATAACCTGGTTAGTTGTTCAAATAACACTTGGTAACAAGTAGGTATTACGATGACAAAGGTATTACTGTCACAAGTGGAAAGAAACCTTGTTGCTTACATATTTCATCTGATTTTGATACCTTTCCAAATCCTCTAAAATGCCTAGTAATTTTAAATCAAGACATGTAAATATGGAGACTTGAATTTTTTTCTGTTAATTAGTAGTGTCGCTGTGTTTAACATACACACATTGTCAAAAGTGAGTGGGTGTGTTTTATGTTGAAAAGTCGGCTTTCGGGTTTAATTAAATAGTTTTTATACTTCTAGTCAACTCCGAGTTTTGAGAAAAGGTGTAATTTTCATAAGAAAATTATTAACAAAACGGTTCAGATAATCAGTACTTAATAGAGATAAAAGAAACCAATACCCATTTTTCGGGCTTCAATATTTTCATAAAGTACATAAATCAGTATTACAATAACAGATAAATAACTTCCAAAACGAGCACACTATTTTTTAATCAAGATGTGATATGATTGCAAATGAAACAACTAAATGTCAACTATGCCAAATGAAGTGAATGAACCAATATATTTTGGTATTTTGTTGGTACATTGGTTCTTTTGTTTTGGCAAGTTTTACTCTAAAACTTCTATCGAATACAGGGATGCCGTAAATGTCTAACTGATAAATGATTTCATGAGGGAGTGTGGGAATTTTGTTGTTGTCGGTAGCAGACTTTCCGATACAGTATTTGTACTAATCTATGTGTCTTGTTAATATACTAAATTCAAAATAAGACAAGAGTTGAAAATAAAGTTGTTGACAGAAATCTGTAAGAATACAGGACATGGTCATTTAAATCTACGAAGAGGATATTTGTAGGCGGACTACTTGATACAACTTGTTTACTTACTAGTAAGAAATAAAGGAGGGGATGCACTTTTGAAGATGAAATTACAAACCATGCAGTGTAATATGCAACAAAATAACAACAAAAACAACAGCATTTCCTGTATTTATAATGAGTATCTAGTCAGAATTATGTAAACAAAAGTAAAGATCCGGACGTAGGGTTCATTTGCACTTAGTACATGCTTTCCAAGTATCATTAACCTTTATAAGCGTTTCTCATATCTGATTTTTGTAGAACAATGGAAGTACTTAGAACAGATTTGATGATATCGCTCCGTTTTACGATAACGACGTGGAAATGTAATATTGTCGTTTGCTGTTGACATGTAGTTTCATGCCTTTTCACTTTCCATTTTAAACTATCTAATAAAATTGGTCAACACTACACAATGATCATACGCTATCAGAAATAGTTAATTTTTGAAATCTTTCTGCTCATTCTGTGTATGACATGTGCTGTGGTAGTTATATTACTAAGTCTTTAATTATTTTAATGGTAAATTGAAATGTTGGCAGACAAAATGGATATATTTATGAATACCATGCAGCTGCTTGGTGTCAAAGGTCAAACATATAAATGAAAACTTCGGTCCTGTTATATTTCTACCACCTATATATTTCAAATAATACATACTTTTAGTGTATTTATTTCACTTAAAAAAATCCCATAGAGTCCCTATGTAAAGTACCATTCTCAATATTAAATAATCTACATTTTATGGAAAAAAAATATACTTTTTTAAAAATAATTCTATCAATAATAAACAAGTCTGCCTTTTAGAACTGCATTTGTAAAAATCATTTGTTTGTTAATGAATGACATACACAATGTTTTTAGAATGTAGTGCCGAAGTAAAAGTATCCTTCCAAATTGATGCAAACGAGTACATATAGGTTTAATCGTAATCATTAGTAAATACGATTGATTAGTTCATAATTGAACGACATTTAAAGTTAATTGACGTTGGTGCACCAAAGACCAGGTCTTTTATTGAGCCCTTAGTCTATGATTGAATGGCTGCTATAAGTCAACATAGTAACGAAGTAATCCAGACAATCTTTAACTTAGAAAGAAATGAAATATATCTATCTACTTACTTCTTCAGATTGAAAAATGTCTCCGTTCATATGGTGTATCATTTATAGAATACTAAGGGTTTATCATGACCGGAAATGCACCCACTGCTAAATGTAAGAAAATGCTGCACTAAAACACCATGTAAAGGAATACCGATGCATCTAATGTGCAAATACTACACCAGATTTAGACATAAACAGTTAATTCTCGTGATATGTACTTAGTCTACTTTTGAAAAATGATACAAACAATGCTCATTAAAGGCTTAAATGATTTCTTCAGGTCTTTATATTACTTGAATATGACCTGCATATTAAAAGCAGATACGATGAATGAAGTCTTTTGTCTGGTCATTGATATCGCTTAATGAGATTTTTTATTGGTGGAGTGAGGGAAGACCTGCTAATATTTCCAATATATGCTTTTAAAAGCTATATTTTATCGAAATATGAGATAATTTCGACGTACGCCTCTAAATTAATTCAAGAACAAAAGCAAGACGAATGTCAAAGGCAATATTTCCTTCCATATTAATATGGTTTCTACTAAAACCTGGTTTTTAACGACAACAACAAGAGGTGTGGTAACGATATGTTATCAGAATGCAGTCCGAAATATTTTAAAACATATTAATATTTGAACAATTTCCAAATGATTTTAAAACAACAGTGAGACAAAATGCAACAAACAAATTCATATACGCCATCAAACGATATTGTGATATTTTGTTAAAAGAAGAAACTGTTTTGAAAAAAAAAACAATAACCGAAGAAAAATTTATTTAGAACACAGAATATAGTAGATTTTAAAGACTGTTACAATTGATTGTCATGAACTTTTTTTTCACATATCATTGTCAATATAATGGAGTTTTACAAAATGTATGAGACTGTCATACACATGAAAGGTTAAGCTAGCTATAAAACCAGGTTTAATCCAACATTTTATACATCACCTGTACCAAGTCAGGAATATAACAGTTATTATCCATTCGTTTTATGTGTTTGGTCTTTTGATTTTGCTATTTGATTTGGAACTTTCCTCGGAGTTCGGTATATTTGTTTCTTTTTTTTACCTTTTTGCTTGCATTCGTAACCTTCTTCGGGAACGCTTCAATCTAGATATTTGAAGGAATGTGTAAAATTTCGAAAAACTAAGGATTTTCTTATCCCAGGCATAGATTACCTTAGATGTATTTGGCACAACTTTTGGGAATTTTGGATCCTCAATGCTCTTCAACTTTGTACTTGTTTGGCTTTATAAATATTTTGATATGAGCGTCACTGATGAGTCTTATTTAGACGAAACGCGCGTCTGGCGTACTAAATTATAATCCTGGTACCTACTAAAACATCAAAACATTTAGAAAGCCAAACAAGTACAAAATTGACCATTAGTTTCCTAATCTTTCATTTCTTAATTCATAAACGATGACTTCTAATACAGTTAGTTGTATACCATGTCAGTACCCGAAAACTGACTACTCAGCTGACGATAATAACAATCCAACACCAGAAGTATTGACCAAGTTCTAGTAATACAAATTCATATGGTCTTCAAAATCATTTCACACCTAAACACCATTTCCTGTTTACCATAAGTTACAGGTGTGAATGGTTACAATTACAGCATAAACAATGACCTTGAAAGTCTATCCACAATAATTCAGGATATCACATGATTTGCATTTATTAAATGGTAATATAAGATACTTTATAGAGTACTTATATAGGTATAATGTACCCTACCATCCAGGCAGAAAGTGGGATAAGTTACAGATAAAAAAAACAAGTATAGTAGGAAAACATTGTTAGCAAAGGTACCAGGCTTATAATGTTATACACCAGACACGCGTTTCGTCTTCAGATCACAATAGTTAGAAAGCATAATAAAATTCAAGTTGAATTGCATTGAGGACCAAAAATAACTAATGAGAATGATAGCAGGGATAACAGTATATGGTTTACAATTGGCGTAAGAGGTAATGTGACTGTGATACCCAAACTAAGCAATTAACTTTCTGCGTTTATATATCTAGCATAAGATTTCCTGATCGACTCCATAAATTATCTCGCGCGTTAAAAGTCTCGACATTCTCATCGTCAAACATGAAGAAAAAAACCAGTCATTACAAACAGGATTGTCTAAGGAGCCTACTCATTGATTGGTTGGTTATTGTTTTAACGCCAGTTTCGGGATTTGTTTAGGCGATTCTTTTTTATTGACAGCAGAATGCGAAGCGTGAGAAGAAACCTACAGACAATCAGCAGGAAAACCGACAATCATAGTCAATTAAGATTAAAAGAAGCAAAAGATAGGATTTTACTTTGTGTGGTTTTTTTTTCATTTCCATTACAACGAATTTCTTATTGTAATCCATCATCAACTGAATATCTTCCTGTCAATACCAACAAAAATATTTCCGCAGAATCGGAAATTTCCCGAGACTTTGCTTTTACCGACGTCATTAGTAGTAAATTTAGATGCTAACATATTTTTCGATCAGAATTTTAATGTTATCTTCTTAATTGTCTGCTGGTTAACGTCGTGTCCGGAGTTGTCATGAAATAAATGTTAATAATCTAAACTCAAGATAGCAAAAAGAGACATTATCCAAAATACATATGTAGGACTCTAAAGTGCGATGGGGACGCTAAAGTACGATGGTCACGTTAAAGTGCGATGGTATACGCTAAAGTCCGATGCCTCCATACGCTAAAGTGCGAGTGTCCGCGAAAGTATAGACGTACGAAAAGTAGTTGAATTATGACGTTAAAAGTCGTTTATACAAACCAAAAATGAACATGCCGGAAGATGAAATAAATATTGAAAGCGAACAGATGCATATTAATGTTTACGTTTACGTTAAAATATTGTCGATTTTATTGACGAGTATAAACGTCGGTAAAATAAAGGTACACGTTTTCAAGCGTAAATCATAAATTGTCCATTAAAACATCCGTGTGTACATTGTAGTAAAATATAACATGTATTATTACTCGCTACGAAAAAGGGGAAAGCTCGAACTACAACCCCTTTCTCTCGCATTTAAATTCAAGCTTGTACAAATAAATTTTATTTATTCCGACAATGACCGAATTTTGAATTTGCAACTGACAACTTTAAGGGGATGTATTTACATAAATAGGCTGTGTAAACGGCAAGCTACATCAATTATCCAATACGCCACTCGTCCTGAACATGCATGCAATATTTGTCACTGGACGTTAAGCAACCAACAATCATTTCAATTCGCCCGAATTGTTAAAAATTCATTTAAAGGAAATACATTATTTTGTGACACCTAAATAACCTTTTTAGCAATTGTTACTGGGTCAGTCTTCTAAATTTAGAAACATTCACATGAGACTACCGTTAAAGTAAAAGCCTATCGCATTATATGTTATATCATAGCAAACTAGATTTTGCAAAAAGATTTGTTTTTAACATTAGTGCCCTTGAACCTTTTTCTTTTGTTCCATCGCACTTTAGCGTGCTATACCATCGCACTTTAGCAAACAAACAACCATCGTACTTTAACGTAAACCACCGTCGTTCTTTAGCGTAGACCATCGCACTTGAGTGTGACCATCGCACTTTAGAGTACCATCGCACTTAAGAGTCCTACACATATATAAAAAAAGGGGAAATGTCTTGCACAATTTATGTTGAAAACGTCAACCGAAATGTGTTCGATAATGGTCCTGCTTGTAAGTACAAGTAACGTGGGAACGCTTTAATACATATAACATTATGTTTTATTATGATATTAATGCGTTATTTGATTAACCAGTTTTTTCAAGCTAGATGGAATTTTTTTTGAAATGCATTAGAAAAGTAATGATATGTAAGATGTTGTTTATTTTTCATGTTTAAATGTTCAATTCTTTTATTTGTGATCACTTTTATATAGTTTGTTTTGTGATTCTGTCGCAGTTTTATGTAGATTTAAATGACTGTCAACTTTTCTAATTGCATTATATAAAAAAGGACATACATTGTTTTGTAAGCTTACAGAAGTTTAATGGTGGGAAATTCTTGTGCAAACTTTTGTATTCGCAGTTAAATTTGTATCTCAATATACAATGAAACAAAAAAAATGCGCGAACACAATCTAATCGTTTCTAATTAGTTATTACAGTTTTCACACAACTTATACAACAAATGAAGGCCTTGACCACCATAACTATGTTGTTAAAGCGCCAATTTTACAAAACTGTGCAACATGTTCTTTTTCTTATGAATTCTGACAAAATACATTTAAATCTAAAGTATATTTTGATAATTCAAGATATGAGATATCTTTTCTATGACACCTTATATTTGTACATGGACGGATCCAGCGTTTTTAAAATGGGGAATTCCCAACCCAGGATAGAGGGGCGGGGAGGGGTGTTCCAACTATATGTCCCCATTCAAAGGAGATGATCGTCCAAAAAAGGGGGTTCTCACTCCCGGAATCCCCCTCCTCCCTCTGCATCTACCACTGCGGCTTTGTGACATTTGAATACATTTCATTTTCTTTGGGAGAACTTATCAGCGACGTATATAAACGACAGGAATAGTTATCAACGTGTCACAATGGACGAGCAGAACTTTATCAATTTTACTTTTTGAGAGACAAACCGTCTCTGGGAGGAAAACAATTATCAGAAAAAGTACGATTTACAGATGAAAAGGTTTTCTGTATATATATACTTAAAATAACAGTAGCTTTATACAACTATTTGCCTCCTCCATTGCGCTCCCTCGTGATAAAGACTAGTATTTTGGCTTTTGTAAACAATTCAACGACTGCAAACAGTAGTCAGCACTTCTGTGCTGACATAAATTATTATTGATATAGTCATATTATTAAATTAGCTGTTTACAAAACTTACGAATTTTTGAAAAACTTAGGCTTTTTTACCTCAGGAATAGATTACCTAAGCTGTATTTGGCAAAACCTTTATGAATGTTGGTCCTCAATGCTCTTCAACTTCGTACTTTATTTGGCCTTTTATGAAACTTTTTTGGATTCGAGTGTCACTGGTGAGTCTTTTTGTAGACGAAAGGCGCGTCTGGCGTAAATACAAAATTTAATCTTAGTATCTATGATGAGTTTATTTGGACGATATTTGTATGATGAATAACAAGGCTTGCATGGATCATAAATTTCAGCGGAAACAGGTAAAAACAATGAAAAAGAAACAATTTCGGTTTAGTCAGATATAGAATTGCATAGTGGCTGTTTTCTTCTATTTACAGCTTTTAAATGGGTTATTAGAGGCAACAGTGATTTACCGATGTTAAAATCTCTCAATGCCATATAACTAGTAGACAAAATAAACAAAGAAACAAAAAGAATAAAAAAAACCTGAGGGGTGAATTCTTAAAGTAAAAAACCCAGGTGATGCCCACATGGTTATCATAACACCTTATACTGTGAAAGAGTTAATTTTTTTTAAAGCGCAAACAAGTTAAAAATAAGCTGCGTTATGTCAATTGGGAATAACAGTGTGATTTCTTTTTGTAAAATTTTAATTAACATACGCAAAATAGTTTACAAACATTATAAATATTTGTCGTAAATTAAAATGCATATTGGAACATTTATGTTGTTTTCTTTAATATTTAAATGTGCATAATTTATTTTAAAGTGATTTCTTTGAAATAACATGTTTTGTCATTTTTTAGCTGATCTTTCGTGTAAATATAAATGTTCATTTTTTTAATATTGAAATTCAATAACTTCCAAAAATATAAAGGATATTAACTATCAATGCCATTTTTTGGTAAGTTATGTGCAACTTTTTATATTTACTATGTATAGTCTTATTCAATATATAATATAATGGCAGAATTACAAAGCAAATATACATTTTTTTAATCGTATTACTTGATGATTTAATAAGTAAATTGTCAGAAATGCACGATAAACACAAGAACAAATAGCTGTAAATGATTCATCTAAACGCATATCATATGTCAACTTTGAATATATAACTGTCGCCTATCGCTTAACTGAAACATATATTTACTATTCTATGCATTTCAAAAATACATTTGAAGAACATCTAGCTTCTAACAGTAACAGCCCCGAGAACATTCAATATTTCCTCGTTAAGCTAAAGAAAACATTTTATTACTATCCGCATGCGCGCAGCAAGTTGAGAAAAAAAATTTCAAACAAAATTTCTATCATGATGACATTTTTTGTTTGCCCGATTAATAATGCTGACAGTTTTGTTATATTTGAGTTCGCATTAATTCGGGGATGAAAAATTAAAATAAGTCACATTTAGGAATTTAAAAGTTAACGATTTCAAAAGACAAATATTTCATTCTCCAAACACGATACATTAAGCGAAAATGTCAAACAGATTACGATCGTTATTAATAAACATTATAGCCATCATGTTTCCGGAGAGAAACACTGGTCATTCCAGGGAGCTTTTCCGGTAGTCGTTAGCAGGTCTAATTTGTCAAATGTTATCTAAATCAGTGATATATATTGTCAACAATGTAAATCTTCTGGTCATCCTATACATATGTTTACACAAGATATTAACTTCATTATATCAGTGTTACACAAAGTATTAAAATCTGTTTGATCTGTGAAATTTGGTAAGGTGTAACTCTATTTCCCGCTTTCAGGCATATGTCGTTATCTAGCTGTTACGACATTGTTTATGTGAGCAAGTGTTAAAATTATTTGGATAAATATTATAAATATAAGTGTATTAAAGGTGTATGATATTTATTCAACTATACAAACATTTTTTTAAACTACTTAAATTTAGGATATATGTCATGATTGCCATTGATATCTAATATTAAGCAGAAGAAGAGACTGTAATTAGTTAAGATTTTAAATTACAACTGCTATGAATATAATATATAACTTATAGGTAAAGCAAACCTGGTTAAACATATGTCAAATCTAACTATGTTCCCTTAAAACTAAATTGTTCGTTCGACAAAATAAACGAAAAAGAATGTCCTTTTCTCCTTTAAAACTTTTTTCACATCTTTGTGATTCTTTCTGAAAGAAATTTACATCGTACGTATAACCGCTGACTTTGAGCTTATCACTTTCTATAAAAACATATTTTTTGTTCACGAAAACTCTTTGAAGATGCAGTTAGGTCTGTATAACAAGTGATGCTGAAAACAAACCAGTTCGATAACCAAATCATTAACAAGGTTAAAAAGGTATTTCAAATCACATTTGCCAGAAGTTTCAGTTCATATGGATATGACTATTCAAGCCTTAAGATAAGAAAACCCTGACAGTTGCGATATGTCATTGCTTTTTATGAATACTATTTTTACAAAAAATACTTCCTGAACGATATTTAGTGCTAGGATAGAAATGGTGACTACTGAGCTGTTGATAAAATCGCGCTATTCTGTTGTTGAACAAAATATTATTCGGGACTTCAAGATATATTTTATAGTTAGTTTACCAGTTTATTGTTGAATATTTTCAATTTTAAAGAGTGCATTGTTTAAATACTCACATAATACATAAATGGTTTTATTCAGTTATTTTAACGCAAGAACAGAAAATACTGTGTCTACAGTCGCTTTAGATATAAAACGATCAAATTTTGATAACGAGTGTAAAATTTATGAAGACAACGCGACGGTGAGTCTTGTAGCGTGATATCACTATCTTTTATAAGTTTTCTCTTCACGCCTATAAATATAACTACTAAGATAATAATCTTATAAACATGCATAAGTACTAAATATTTATTCATTTTTATGATTTATTATGTATATAATATCACTTTTGATATGATTTATTCCATGAAGAATCAGTACGAGATCCACGAAGGCTGTATCATTGTAGGACGAGCTTGGGAGATCTGTTTTATCATATTTTATCGGTTTATTGTTTAATTATTTCATCTTTGAAGAGTGAAAAGTTTGAATACTGGATTATTACATAAATTAACCGTTTTGTTCATGTATGGTTTATGCATTTAATCAGGTGGTCATGATTGATCTGTAACATGTTTTTTTTTCTTCAGAAACGGGTATTTACTTCATGCTGTTGATCATTTCGTGATGTCGATGTTTTCAATGCTATCTATCTGCAAGGACACCGGAAAAATGGATCTTAACAATATCGGTATCAAATTAAAAACCATTACTGTTATCGTTTGGCTACTGAGTATAGATTCGACATTAACTTAAAAGTCATACATATGTACTAACACTTACTCGACCTTACCAAAAATGATTTTTATATCAGTTTTGAAAATTACATAACATGATAAAATAATAAATAAAGAGAAACATTCTGTACTGAAATAAGTGCATGTTACATATGTAATCATAATTGTCCTTATCAGATTTTCATATAGTATTTATGTATTATAAAAAGTTAGGTACGAAACAGTAATAATTGTATTGCACTCTTCATAATACTACATGTATTTTTAACATGGCAAATTATAATGTACGTGTATTTCGTACTTAATCATTGTTTAGTATACATTCGTAGATACGTTATTCATTTGTTCACTATACATCTTAATTTTAAATTCTTTTTTACTTGATAGCGCCTTTCGTGGGCAGTGTCGTTAATCTGTTTTAATCTGATGAATTTCGGAAGTTAATGAGAATTCTGCCCCAAAAAAATGCATTACCCATCATTAGACAATCTGGTAAATGCAATACCAAACCAGAACATAACCGGATTTAATGCATGTCCATGTATTTTAATCTTCATTGCATTCATATCTATATTGGTTTTTGTTTAATGTATCGTCAAATAGATCTAGAGATATTGTAAAAACAGGCTAGCGCTAAATAGCTCAGATATATGCACTTTCAGATCGATCAATATAAAAATATGAAGACGAGATATGATTTAAAATCAAATACCTCTACACCAGATATTAAATGGAGCAGATATTAGCTACTATAGGTTAATGTGCGGCCTTCGACAATGAGCAAAACACACACAGTATAGTAAGCTACAAAATACTCCGATATGCCAAAATGTGAATACGTCCAAACCAGCCGGTCGTATCAAATAACGAAACACAACAAAGAAATGTGATAAACAGCAATCAATGATATAAATATATGATAACGAGATAAAATCGACTACTCTAGTAATTATTGCATTAGTAGTTAGGAAATGTTTATGAACCAAATCTGACTTAAACTAGCAGGGGATATATGTTCTTTTTATCAGGATTTGCTCTTCATTGTATCATTTAAGGAAAACTGACACCGAAGGGGTCATATTGTTTGTACTTTCAAGTAAAATGCTTCAGAAAATGACTCACTTGAAAAGTTATTTCTCTACAAGTTAAATAACTACAACTCAATGATAGAAATGTTGCAGTAAACATCAAAAGATTAGCCGTTGTATAATTTTGAACACTATCATAGTTAGAATCGAAATTAGGCGTTAATCCATATCAAAAAGTCTACTATTTCACAGCACATGTCTGTCCCCTAAAGATATGCAAAAGTATGTAGTATAAAATATAATAACTTTATTGCTTTGAATTGAGTTTTTTAACGAAAGAGGCAATAAAACATTTATCTTTTTATGTTTAAAAACTTACATGCGCTTTTATTTTTATATTGACTATGCGTTCAATCAATGAAAACGTTTATCGATACACCAAGAGTCTACTATAATATTTTGACAAGGATACCCCTTTGGTACCCTTATGTTTAATATGTGTTGAATGCACTATTGCGTAGTAAAGATCTTATATTGTAGGATATCCCTTTGGTACCCTTATGTTTAATATTTGTTGAATGCACTATTGCGTAGTAAAGATCTTATATTGTAGGATACCCCTCTGGTACCCTTATGTCTAATATTTGTTGAATGCACAATTGCTTAGCAAAGATCTTGTATTGTAGGACAACCCTTTGATTAAATAATTAACACAACAGCACTAGCAACTTACCTTCAAAGGAATATTTGACTTGATAAGTAGTATGGCATTGTCAAACTGTTTGGGTATCTGTGATACTCAACCACCTCAAGGTTTGTAATATGATTGTGCAGTATGAACATTAGGTAATTTTCTTTTTGAACAACCAGATAAAGGATTGTAAAACTAGTTTGTGACGTGTATTTGTTTTATTATTATTCTTATGCGTTAGTGTTTAGAATTTAATTAAGAATTTTGATTTCAAGTACATAACATTTATATAAAGTTTTGCGTTTTGAACTTTCCTTGGATTTCGGTATTTTTGATATTTTACTTTTGGCAGATACCTTTATGTAAAGAATATTGACATCGTGCAAGAACATCATGACTATGACACAGAAACAAAATATGGGTTAAGGTAGATTCCAGGTGACAGCTTTGAAAAACTAACTCCTACTTGCGGTACACACTTAATGAACAATTCAAAATAGACAAGTATTGAAGTCTTCTAATGTGTTCTATCCTTTTTGAAGTGGAAGCATATGACTTACTGTTTTAAAATATATACTTATTACTATACCGTAATGCACATGTAATAAACCACATCTGTGTTTTAATAACAAAAACAAAGTTGTGACAAATTAAAATATGATTGGTCACTATTAAGGAATGGAAAATGAGGTATAGGAAAGGATAACATTGAAGACCTGTTGGTGACCCTCTGCTGTTGTTTTTTATATGGTCGGGTTGTTGTCTCTTTGACACATTCCCCATTTCCATTCTCAATTTTATAAGTCATCCTGTTTTCATAAGTTTGTATATAAAAAAGAAAAAATCCTAAAAATACTGAACTCCGAGGAAAATTCAAAACGGAAAGCCGCTATAAATCAAATGGCAGAGAAAATGTCAGAATTGGTATTTTTAATCATGTTCCTTAATTAAAATCGATGTTAACAAACCAGATCATACGTTTATGGATTGATATGGCTCGTTATTTTATTTTTAAGAAATCACATGATTAACATGTTAAAATTTATGCTTTGACTCCTAATGGTCTTTCTTCGATTTTGATATTTTTTAAACTTTGGTGTAATCGGCATCCAAAACCTTTTTGTGAAGCTCGATTATACAAAACGTTACAATTGATAAGTATTGCAACGATTTCATTACAGAGATATTTTATGTAAATGTTGTTAACTTTTTGTACCGACCTTGAATTATGAATACAATAATCAGAACCATTTTCCCACAAATACCTCATAAGGGTTCAAATGTCACATAGTTTTCATCAAGTTAGCTTTTTTAAATTCCTTTGTGAAAAGAAGGTCACATGGTTATACCAAGATTGGTTTTTTGATTATCATTATACATTTACCACATCTGGATCAATCGTGAGTTTTACAAATGCAAATTATTCTTCTTTGATATATTTTGAATTTAATCTTTGGTTGTTGATAAAATTAATAAAATCAATTAATTTCACATTTGAGAGGATTTGAGAGGGTTCTTATTTTAAAATTCTATATCACTCGATTGAACATAAATTATCAGCGAAACGTTAAAAGGATGACAGATTAATCTATATTCGGGTATAACGTTCCAAATGTATTGTGATATTGTCAACATAAGAGGTTTCTATGGCCAGGATAAAATACTAACTGAATTCAAACACTCCAAATACGTCAAAACAAAAAATGAGCAAACAATCCGTATTCAAACATAGTATTGGTTTTCTAAACTCTGAATTCTATAAATAATCATTCAATTAACGCCCGATCGTATGATGTTTTACAATTAGGGTATTTGCGTTTGGTATCGGCTATTTTTAAATCTTTTAAAACACTCTTTTGACATGACATATCGTGGTGTAACCAATTCGTAATTAACTAACTATGTATGGTAAAACACCCGAATCACATTGACATTCCACCCGAAAGGGCGTCTGAGTCATTTTAATGTTTTGTTTTAGATGTTCTTACGCTACAGTCGCCTTTAAATGGTATTGGTGATGACTGTGACGTCATGAAGCAGGTGATAAAACCTGAGAAATGTTTGCATACATAAGATGCGCCCATACCCAAAAAATGTTTCATCTTTTCATTACCAAAATGCCAAGTCATTGTCGTTAAAGAATCAACTCCTAAAGAATTCAAATTTGACAGTGTAACTTGAAAGAAGAAGACAATTTCAACGAAACCCTTATCATCATACGATATTCAAATAGGAAACAATCATTTCATGATAATAAATGAAAATTGTTTAGGATTTGAATTTCCAACAGTAGTACACATCTGCTTATATTACTTTGATTAATGCCATTAACTTATAATAAATAAACCCATAGCCATAATTTGAAGAAAGCATGCAATAATTTTAAAGAGTCTATGGTAGAAAGTAATTGAAACCACTCAATTCTTTAGCCATATAAGTGACATGCAGTGACAAAAGTAAGATGATGTAAAAGAGAAAATTGAAAATCGGATCGAGATAGACAAAATTGTGGCAACAAAACACGAAAAACGACAACATATACAAAATTATTTTAAACACTACATAAAATATGATGAGTGGGGAGCATGAACCTATTAAAAACCGGGGTAATGAGATTAGAATTGTGTAAATCTTTTCCTAGATTCAAGGCTGGGAACCCGGGTTCAGTATCCAAACAGCACGAGGAAATGATGAACTTTTAGTTTATGTTCCTTATCTTAACTGAGTTCTTAATGGCAAGTTTTGATACTACTTTTAATTAATGGACATTCAAATTTATATATTAAATGATAACAACTACAAAATATTACATAAAAACGGTAAGAAAGAAGGTCAAGAATCGAAAACAAAAACCAAACACCAAATTTATATATCATAATAATTTTGGTGTTGAATTCAAAATCTAATGATTATATTCACTCAGAAAAGTTTATTAATATCTGAGCTTTGATATTTTTATTTAAAAAATAAGACAAATTTAGCGAATTGACAACTTCTCCGGAAAACATTAATTACCATGCAGTTATTTGTCATATCCGGAGTTATACATGAGAACGGACGTCACAATGGGTAAACACTGAATTGTGATGTAGAATGCATGGTGACGCACTTTTTAAAGTTCTAGTTAAATCTTCAAGTTCGTATTAAAAAAAAACAATCAATAAAGTAGGAATCCCAATGACAACTTTTGATGAAAATATAAAGAATGCAGGCTTTAAATCTTTTTACCTGCCTGTGTGTGTATATATATAGAAACATTTGTTATAATTTGAATCAAGATATTCTTGAAGTTTGAATTAACCAATTATAAAATTAAAAGTAATAATTTCGTAACATATAATTTATCAGATTTCTCAACTATTTGATAACTTTGTATATTTTATTTGTTAGTGTGAGAGTGGGAATATCTCAATTATAGATCCAGCTAGGTAAATAGGTACTAATACATCTAGTCAAACAAAAGTAATATAATTGGATATATGCGACAATTACGTGTGAATTGGACTATCTTTAATTATAACATAGGTTTAATTGACATTGTATTATCGAAAATTATAAAATCAGTGAGATAATAGATACGACGAGTGTCGGTGGTCTGGCACATATAAAATCCAATCAATTACTCAGTAATTACATTCTAAAAGGTCTCTTTTTCCTCTCAGACGTAAAAATAAATGTCATTCAAGAAAAGATAACCTTTGTTAACATATATATATATATTAGTATTAATATATTTTTTACTAGAATCATTGACTTTGCTCATTGTTCAAGGCTGTGCGATGACCTTTATTTTCTTACATCTTCGTCAGTTCGTCTTTGGTGATGAAAAAAGGCAATCATAACTCATCTTCTCAATAGTATATGACTTTAGGTATGTTGCTATGTGTGCATTTAGAGACATAGTCATTGTTTGTTGGTGTTATTACGATCGATCGCTATTAGCAAAGGGCGATTTTAGGTGTAACACCACTAATTCGGGCCCGGCCAGAAAGCACATACCAGAAAGTAGTACATATTTAACACAAAATAGTTCCTACGCATGAGTGTAACATTCAAAATATGTAGGATATTTAGGTATTTTTGGCATCAAATGAAAGCTGAAGGACTGGTGATCATTTTAGAACACTTTTGGACTTTTAATTTTAAATATTAAAAAAACTGCACCAAATTTTAAAAAGAGGGTACATTTTGTCTGTTTGTCAGATCTGAAGTACCTGTTTTGGTACATCCGGAGTTCCGGGAACCAGTTCTTTCTTATATGCCATTAAAGGTATGCTGATTTTTTCAGTACAAGACACCATTAAGTGTTGCTTTGACATGCAATGATTGCCACTTTATTTGAACTTAAACTGAAAGAGGTGTGCCTGCTTAAAATGGAGGAATTTAACATAGAAAGTAATGGGACCATGAATTAGTGGTGTACTTCCTTTTACAAAAACAATTCATAACCGCCCCTTGTCATTCAGTTTTGAATTGGAAAGACATATGGATTTGAATATATCTTGAATATATGTCCGTCATATGCAGTCTAGCTAACAGTATAAGACATATCCATTGTGGTATCTTACATTTCCTACGGTATTTTCAAACACATTGACTGCGGTATTTTCAGACAATAGGGTCTTTTTCGGAAATTAGTCTAGGTGTAAGAAACTTTGCATGTAATTAAATAAGATCTGTGTTGGTTATTTTCACAGTTAGGTAGCTTTTGTATACGTATCTGTGTTATTTAAACTGAATAGTCTGAAAAATAACTGAATACTACTTTATTGATCGCAAGCAAATAGTCTGAGCAAGATTAAATTGACTGCAAGCAAAAGGTCTGAACAAGATTGAATTTACCGCAAGCAAAAGGTCTGAACAAGATTGAATTTACTGCAAGCAAAAGGTCTGAACAAGATTGAATTTACTACAAGCAAAAGGTCTGAACAAGATTGAATTTACCGCAAGCAAAAGGTCTGAGCAAGATTAAAATGACTGCAAGCAAAAGGTCTGAACAAGATTGAATTTACCGCAAGCAAAAGGTCTGAGCAAGATTAAATTGACTGCAAGCAAAAGGTCTGAACAAGATTGAATTTACCGCAAGCAAAAGGTCTGAGCAAGATTAAATTGACTGCAAGCAAAAAGTCTGAACAAGATTGAATTTACCGCAAGCAAAAGGTCTGAACAAGATTGAATTTACCGCAAGCAAAAGGTATGAACAAGATTGAATTTACTGCAAAAATGATATCAGAAAACATATATTGTCAAAATGATTGTTGGCGTATAATTAACACTAAAATGACTGTTAAAACTAAAAATGGTTTAATGATAAATATTCGAGTACATAGATATAATAATTTTAGTTTTGTCAATTGTTTGGTTGTAAGTGTTGCCTACAGTTAGAATAAAGAACCATTTGTTGTTCTTTTTCTATATAGGTCAATGATCTATAGAAATAACGTCATGTACCGATTACATTCATAATAGATAAGTTTATTTCGATTTGGCTATAAGGTACATACACTTTAAATGCCCTCTCGTTGAAAAAAACATTAATTTTGTTTGTGGGTTGTTTGGATAAAGCAGAAAATATATAAAATATATATTACAGCTATATACATCCAATAGTCGATTTTTATGTCTGGAATTTACCTTCTGATATCACGTGACTAATAAGATGACTCATGTCACATGACAAGTATTTACAACATGAGAACACCACAAATAATACTAGAAACAACAAAAGATTGACATGCTGAACAAATTTAGGATGGAAACGAAATTACTTCAACAGTTTCCTATAATTAAGAAGTACTTCAAGTGCATGCAGCAAATTTGGTTTGTCTAGTTTTGATTCATGGTAGTATTGACTTGTAACCATTAAATTTACAAGGTGCTATATGAGTTTATATTAAACCGAACACAAGCAACTCGTTTTCAAAATGCATGTCTTTCCTTAGTTCTTGTCTGCTTGAGAATCTATTTTTGCTCTTCTAAGGCAGTTCGCTCTTTGATCAAGCTTAATATTTCACGAAAACGGAAATTGTACACAAGACCTTCCAATTATGATTATTGTACGAATATGTTGCAAAATGACTAAGACAGATATATTTAAACGTCGACATGTCGTGAATCAAAAACTGAAAATATCAAAATCGATGTCATTTCAGTTCTAAAGGATAAAACCTGCACTTATTTTGTGAAAACACTCAAAAATGGTATGTTTATTTACAATTGTCTGTAAATTGACAATTATTAAGACAAGTGCTTAAATACTTCACCACAATTACGTATATACTTTACTAAATGGGACTAAACACTTTTAAACTTTTTATTAGGTGGTCTTAAAGATGGGATGTCG
Source organism: Mytilus edulis (assembly GCF_963676685.1). Taxonomy (NCBI): domain Eukaryota; kingdom Metazoa; phylum Mollusca; class Bivalvia; order Mytilida; family Mytilidae; genus Mytilus; species Mytilus edulis. Next base: position 52,304,639 of record NC_092350.1, read on the forward strand.
CCATTATTGCATAGACTATAAACGATAATTTTCTTAGGCATTATATAATATTTTATGTAATTGTTGGGTAATAAAATGTAAATGAAAAATAAAAAGTATAGATCTTGTAATATAATACATTTACTGTAATAAATTTCACGATGATTTACGCACTTCGAGTAAAGAAAACAAGTCCCCGTGTGAATAAAAGTAACTTAAATGAGATTAAAGTAGTACTATTTTCAAAGATGTTTATGTGTATCTATAAAATGCAGAATAACAGTGCAAACTCATTGTAAATAGTTTTATGGTTCCCAATTATTAACATATTTAACGTACAAAGGTCAAAATTGGGCATCAAATTTAAGAAGAGTTTCAAAACATGAATAAATAATTGCAGAGAAAAAAACAATTTTTGGAAAAATTTGATATGACATTGAATGTTGAAGTTTGACTAGAAGCACGATGATCATCTTCCGTTCAACGTACGCATGCCCATAAAAAAATACCATGTTTTATTATTCAGATGTTTACTGTTTTTCAAAATGAACAAACAACTTTCGTACAATTTTCCCATCCTACTAATGATATCTCCATCTGCAGTTGTTATTTCGAAAGGGCTTTACAAAGAAAATTTGTGTTCGTTCCTAAAACAATTCGAATAGCTGTTTGAAAAATAGAAACGGAGGCAAAATTATATATATATAGACATATAAATGAACGATTTTCAAGTTTTTCTCAGGTGATTTTACAATTTCTAGAATAATCTGACCTAAGGACAACTAGATAAAGAATATGAGCGCAATTGTTGGAATTTTGTTTTCTTTCAAATTGACTGTCCTTGTTGTTTTAGACTCTGATTATATAAGGGTTCTGGACAATTCATTATATATTTATAAGAATTAATAGAGATGTGATAAAAACCACAAAGAGACAAAATAAAATCGTCCAGAATTTATAAAAGTTGTGAAGCAACCAACCACAAGCTTTTCGAGCTTAAGAGCTGAAGTATATTTCTATTGAATTCTTATTCCTTAGAATGAAGTATTTTTTTTCAAATATATGAAGCTTACCTACAGGATTCATCTGACGATCAAATCAAATTGCTGAAGTTGTTCGAACAGATTTATTTTCTCAACATAATTCCAAAATCTCGCGGGAGTAATCTACATGCAGTATTTATCAGTGTTTTCAACAATGATATAAAAGTATAAAAATGCAATCAAAATGAAAGTTCCTTTTATCAGTATATCTAACAATGCTGCACAAAAAAATGCAGAATCTTAAGTACAATCTTATGAATGATTTTATTGCACTAAGAACACAATGTGCAACAACTTAAAATAATTCAATTTGTCAGTAATTATTTTCATTCTTTAAAGCAATAGATATTCTGAGAGTGAATCATAAGAGGGTCATGTAATTTCCATATTTAACATGCTTGGGACTCTTTTTCAAATTCGTACACACCTAGTTTTTGGAAGTTTTGAGCATGCAACAATGCTTTGACTGCAATAATGTGACGTTACCATGATCGCATGTCAAATTGACCAAATTCGTTTCTTTGTTTTTATCTTAAGGTTGAGTTTCATTACCTAACTGCAGCATTTTGTACGTAACGAGTATGTTCCAGCGTCTTTAACATAACTTTACAATTGATATTGTTTTCTTAATTTTTCAAAAGTGAAACACATGTAGTTGTACACAACCACGCTCAAATACACAACAAAATGTGTTTCTAAATGTTTCCGGTTATATCGCGGATTAAAAAATTACACACTGAAGATGCGAGTTCAAATCCTCCACGTGGCAGGTGCATGTGCTAGACTCCAATCTTTAATGACAAAGATTGTCCGATTCCTATACCGCAGTTCGGTGGTTCTTTCCTGCTTCCTCTACCAATAAAAACTGTTCGCCACGAAATAGCATAAAAACGCCGAAAGTGGCATAAATTTAAACAACCAACCAATCAACCAATTAAAAAAAACTATTGAAATTTTATTATCTTATATAGTAATGATTCATTTTCCTAGACGGTATTCTTGCGATAAATGTCATAAAGTTGAATCGTTTTCTTTTTGCATGCGATAAATGTCATAAAGTTGAATCGTTTTCTTTTTGCATGATTAAATAGCAAGATAAGATAGAACAAATACGAAATTGTAAACGATAGAAAATCTGTAAACCAATTACGGACGAGAGTAACTGCATGGTTAGGACCAGCAGGCGATGTACAATAAATGCATGTCGAAGGACTCTTATGTTTGTTGTTGATAGTTAACATTTTACAGAGCAGTGTTTTAGCGATTCCTGTTATCATTTGTATGCATATAGAATGAAATTAAAATGGTATTTTTCAACTGGGTGTATTACTTCTAGCCACACCCTGTGGCTTAATTTTGATTGCATAATGTCAGTTTAAGAAAGCAAACGAATAATTAGAGTCTACAAAGAGAAAATAAGTAACATATAAATATAAAATAAAATGTGCAAAAATATACTTTATTGAAGAAGCTTCAAACGTCAGAAAATTATAAATAATAAAATGTATTGATACAACACAAACCGTAGCAGTTAAATAATCTTGTTATTAATTTATACAGCTGTGTTATTATTTCTAGTTACTTTAATTGCTTTCTTTGCATGGTAACCATAGATACGTGAATTTATAGACTTCAAAAACCAAGAGGCAATATAGATAACGAAAGACCGGAAGGGACATTTTATTTTTTAAATATTTTTTTTCAATTTTGACATGTTTTATCCCCAATTTGACTTTTATCACCTCAAAATCGAAAATTTTCGGTGCTAAATCGACATTTCTTAAACCAAAGAGGACATATATCACTTCCAAATTGACGTTCTCGGTTCCAAGTTGGGAATGAGAAATGTTCAATTGGAACTGAATAATATCAAGCTTGAAATGAGAAAAAAACACTGAATGCCCTACCGATCTTCCTTCATAAATGGAATACAAACGCATTTCTTTGTTTAATTAGATGATGAAAATCATAAGAATAGAGTAAAACTAAACGTTTTAAATATATGCCGTTTTAGCTGACAGATATCAATTTGTCATCCACTTTAGACACTTGGCAATACAGTTAATCTTTTTATTGTGTATTCCCGCATCGTAAAGTTTTATATTGCAAATTATACAAAATGTACCAATCGCTGTGAATATCGTTAACCAGTTCTCGGCTAATTTTTATGATAAATTTTATATACAATTAGCTAAAATATTGCCGATTTTTTTTTTTTATCTTATCCAAAATAATTATCCAAAATCTAGAGCAATAATTTGTAAGCTAAGGCACATATAAAAATATAATGTCAATAGCATGGTATACAATCTTAATTTTTAAAGTCGAAGTAGTTGACCGAGTACTTGAGATCAAATACACGGTTGATTAATAAGATAAAATTTGCGTATTTTGTAAATATGATCCATTGAAATCATTGTAGAAATTTAGTTTCATGGCTGAAAGATAAATAAAATTTGAAGCACTTCTTTGAAGATATTGCCTCCAAAAATAATTTGAAAATGTTGAGATTGTTTAGTGTAAAAGTAAAACAACAGATGATATTGTAATAACGATTTTCTTTTTCTTTTTTTTTCCCTTTTTTTTTTGAGAACAATAAACAAAATATCTTTTAAAAGTATTTTGACAGATTTTATCTGAAGAATGTATTATTACATGTTTTCAGAATGAATACTGTGTGATGAGCCTAAGTTATGTATCTACATCATCTTGATTGTCCCATGGAACAAGAGGAGACACAAATTGTAATACACCCTCTTTCTATCGTACTAGAAAATCTTAATTTATTCTTCTCTCGTTTTGATAATATTAAATGCATTAACGGTATCTCTTACGATATCATGACCTTGAAAAATCAATTTGGCCCCAAAAAATATACGTAAAAAGAAATGTTTTTAAATAATTTCTCATAATCATATATTTATATTTATTATTCAAAAAGTAAAATAAAAAAATACTGAACTTAGAGGAAAATCACAAACAATTCGGAAAGTCCATAATCACATGACAAAATCAAATAACAAAACGCTTCAAAAACGAATGGACAAGAACTGTTATATTCCTGACTTGGTACAGGTATTTTCAAATGTAGAAAATGGTGGATTAAACCTGGTTTTATAGCGCTAACCCTCTCACTTCAAATGATGACAGTCTTATTAAATTCCGTTATATTTACATTGATGCGTTAACTAAACAGACACAATAAATAAAATAGTCAAAATATAGGTACATCAGGCATACAGGGTTAAAAAATCAAAAGTATGTAAGAATAAATTTCAGAAATAGACCGAGATTTAAACTAGTCCAAAAGTTATATTTATAATTTATAAGAATCCACAAATAGTTAATTCCACTACGCGATTGAATAATTTTGACGTTTGTGGTTCAACGTATAATATTGTAATTCATAATAGAAATATATCATAATGACATAAAAAAAAAAGAACAATATCATACTGACGGGATCTTTTAAAGTACAGAGTCACGTTATAAGAACCAAAGAAATATAAAAAGTCGCATATACAAAACACACCACCAAAAAATGAAAGACAATACAAACACATTGACGAGATGTATAAGTACCGACCCACGTCAAACGGATATCACATAAAACCATTCAACAGTAAAAGTAATATTAATAATTGAACAAAGACAAGAACTATAAAACACGTTTAAACTTTCCAAAGGTGTCACCAAAGTTGGTCCTCATTGATTTTTCCCAAGTACTATAGTTAACTAAATTATTCACTCTCTTATCATGCACTTAACATCACAAATTGGTGTATTTCCTTGACTTTATACTATTTTTACATACACTTAACAGACACAAAAGACTGTGCATATATATTATAACTGTATCTATTCTATTAATACTTGTATTCATGCAAAGATTTATTAGAAAACTTGAATACATTTTATAGATTTACATCATAAAGTGTCTATTATGAATCATAACTTCAAAGTATTAAAATTTTCTTTGCTAATACAGTTCCCTTTCAAAATAAGCTATTTTGCTCTTTTCTGTAATGTTACAAAATAATAACATATGTTTGTACAAGCCCATTATACAATGCTTTCAGATGTTGTATCTGTTCGTATTGCATTTGATCTCGGTTTTTTTTTTGGTTTTTTTTTGTAAAAAAGCAAAATGACTAAACACTGTTGTTAAGTTTTTGCCTTCTTGAAACAAAATACTATTCTATTTTATGGTTTTCTATTTTTTATATATGAGCTGCACCGGATAGAAATCGACCATATGCAAGTGGAAGTTTTCATGCATGTAAAAGACTTTGATTTTGAAACATTCAAATACGAAATAAAAGATGTATGTTTTCTGTTTCTAAGGGTTCTTTATATAACAACAATTTTCAGACAGTTACAGACTTTTTATATCGATGATTTCAAAGTTCACCGATGTATCGATATTCATTTGTATTAGGTCGACTTTTTTCACTACGCAGCTCAATTATAATACTATAATGCATTTCTTGCTAATGGTAAAAATATATGGCAGGTACTTACTTATCCGTACTATTTTTAATAAATTCAATGTAAATGTTCTAACATGAAAAGAAACACAAAATAGATGCATATATTTAACGTTCGTAGTATGGTATAATGTATAAAGGGTATATGCATTTCATTGATGGTCGGTTGGGTCCATAGTATAGATGATCGGTGCGATAATTATAGTTGATCTGCTTTGATATTGCTTAAAATTAATATAAAAAATGAGTGTAATTTATATAAATAAACGTATAACTATCCTAAGACCATCATAAGACACCTCTCACGTTGTCCTAACTTTATGACCAACTTTAAGAGATGTCCTAATTTAGGACCGCTTTGTGAAACCCACTTAGGACTAAGATATGTCGTAAGACCATCCTAAGACATGTCTTAGTCCTAAGACAGCTTCGTGAGACTGGGCCCAGACCTAATAAATTATGTATACAAATAATACTGTGGTCAATTGAAACTGATTATCAACAATTTCAAGATAAAAGGTGTGATAGTAGTGTCCATCTGTCACACCACGTTGACCTGAGGGGTGTCTATTTATATCTGTTCAGTCTATTTTATTCTTTTTTATGTATACAATACCATTCTACTTTATGTGTCCAGTGATCAGTGTTATTGCAATCAGACAAAAACACATTCATTTGTCTGACCGTCTTTTTTAATAATGCACCTTGACCACTTAAGTGGGCAACAATTGGAGGCGATTAAACCCCACTGCGATCCCTAAAATTACCTGCCATTTCACAATAGCACCTGTCTGGTGAAGATAACGCCAAATTCTTAACAGTAATTTATCAGCAATAGAGAAGCATTTTCTAATCATTTTGAGAATGGCAAAGATAATTAGATTTTGTAATAAGAAAAATGATAAATGTAAATTAATTAAATAAAATATGTCAATCATAATTTATACTTATAAAGATTTTCAGAAAACTAGAGCACTGTATGAGAAGAAGGTGTCTTCTGAAACGTCACGACTCACAAGTTAGTACAAGACTTTGAACAGTGGTTGACAATTGGAGTGTTGAAAGGGGATACATGTACAATTCGCATACACACGGGTTTCAAGAAGTTAATATTAACAAAACTATGTAAAGAGTAGTGTATATTAGAAAAAAGGTTGAATATATAAGGATTGGCTTTGGTTGAGTGACAAATTATAATCCAACTGTTTTTTTGGTTCCCGTATGCATATCAAAGGAACAAGCTCGTGCCAACACTTTCGCCATTAAAAACCGCGTCAGAAACAAATATTATTTCACTAAACGAACTATTTAAATTTCAAATAGAACAGAAAGATAATTATATGTTGCCTTTTTAACAACGTACAAAAAGAAAATTTTATCTGTCCCTTAAATGAAACCTAGAATGAAACAAATCGAAATAAATCAAACACCTATGATTTATTTGGAAAACGTACTTAGAAGTCTATTTTAAGTCGAAATGAAAGGTGAGTTATTTTTACCTTCCCAAACAAAAAGTCATTTTTTATTAATAGTTTACTATGTTAAAACAATTCTATCAGTTCAAGTACTTTTTAAGTTCATTCCAATAAAAGGCGTGTTCGTTTCGCTCCGCATAGTAAAAAACATGCACAATTTAAAATCTTTTTTGTTTATTTTTCATAAATATTTGCATTGATAAATACTAACTAGGCGAAAAATATTTAGATATAAATCGAATCAAATATTTGAAAGTGATTTAAATTTCAAATTGAACAAAGCAATTCTCAGTACATTTTGACATTATCAAACCTTTAACTCAAAGTAAATATCAAACACAGCCTTATTTGAAGTAAGAAGTACAAGCAAAATACATAACAAAATTTTAAAAATGATTAACACTGTTAAATCTAAAACAAATATCATGTTTATTGGCTAGTAAACTCCTCCGCGTAGGTTTTATGTCAAGAATACACGGATTTAAAAAATATATACATACAGTACAAATTATAAGCAAAGAGTGGGTTTTCGTATTGATATGTACATATTGCATCGTAATACATGTTAAATTAAAACTTTTGATATCTGTAAAATTCTTAAATTTACAATAATAACCGGATTGTCAAATAAAATATTTCAATGAGGATCTATTTTTTTATATAATACACTCATTAATATGACATTAATATCAATAAAAGATCATAAAACAAAATATGTTTTTTAAAACAGTTTGTAAGTTGACCTCCCCTGAAAAATCTCCGGATCCGCCCCTGAGTCAATTACAGTAAATGAAAAGAATTGGTATAACAGTGAGATCACATCTCTGTATGTTGTTAATACCATTTCTTATTGTTTAGTTTGACGATACAAATGAATGTAAATTTTAACTGTGGAGACTATTTCAAATTATAGCTCCAAATACAAAAACAACCAAACGAAAACTAGTGATAATAAAATTGAGAATGGGAATGGGGAATGTGCCAAAGAGACAACAACCCGATCATAGAAAAAACACAACAGCAGAAGGTCACCAACAGGTCTTCAATGTAGCGAGAAATTCCCGCACCCGGAGGCGTCCTTCAACTGGCCCCTAAACAAATATATACTAGTTCAGATTATAAGCATACAATCTCAAACAATAAATAGGTGTGCATACATTATATTAAGCTCTGAATTACCAGTAGTCTTAACCGAAGTTGTGAACAAATAAAATGCTATCAATACCCAATAAAACAAACGAAAAAAAAACAATAAGTTTTTCCGAAAGACAACCACTGACTTGGTGTTTATATTTTTAAGATCTCAACCTCCCCCCTTTTCCTCTCGATCTTCAGACTTACTAAAGTTGCATAAAGAAAGACGCAATAAAAATTGGTACAAGAAAACATAATCCTTTAGAAATGGCAAAGTTTAATAAGATATTGTTCTTGGACTTAGGGAGCTACCATTTGATTTTTAGGGGGGGGGGGGTGGGGGGGGCTAGGATGAAATTTGAAAAAAATAGGCAGGACAGGAGTTTTGAGAAAAAAAAGGCAGGATGAGACACTTTGCAAAAAAAAAGGCAGGATGACAATTTAGGTAAAAAAGTCAGGATAAACTAATAAAAAAAAAGGCAGGACCGAATAGAGTGAAAAATAAAAAGGCAGGACAGAGATTACAACTAAAAAGAAATGCAGGACAAAATTTTTCATCCTAGACCCCCCATAAAAATCAAATGGTAGCTCCCTTATTTATAATATAAACCGTGACTTTTCATGCTTTAGTGTATTCAACTATGCTTAATTTAATTATTTATTTATATATAAACCAAGTCAAGCTTCCGTGATTGTCTATACCAATTACCAATGCCAGTTATGAAATCAGCACGAATTATATTTCAGAAATCATTCCCATTGTTTTAACGTTTTCAAACACAGCTCTTTACAACTCTGACGTCAGAGGAATATAAAATACTATATATTTATTTTGAATAATGAGACAGTGTGGTGCTTTTTATGTAAAAATTATTGTTCTATTGCGCGTAGTTAAGGTTTCCTGTTGCAGTTAATGACAAGCTTTAACGATAGAATTAGTTTTGAAAGAAATATCTTGTAGGTTTCAAGGTTATTCTCGTTACCTCTTGTATCTGTCAGACAAATCGAAGTAATTGAAAACTAATCGCATTACAGTAAAGTTGAAGAGAAAAATCACGATTTACCAGATTTTCTAACGTTTGTGGTGAATATGTTTCTGTTTTCTTATTTTGTAGCCAAAGATAGTGGTACAGGTGAAGCTTTTCTTCAATTATATTTTGGTTTATGTCATCCCCTCCCTTCCGGATTCTATTCTATTAAAATGAGATTTAAATTTCGTTTTGCAGATTATTGTCTTTGCTAAACCAATTAAACGTTATCGAACCACCGTAAGTCGGTAATCGTTAAGCGTCTATGCATACGTCGCGGTGTATTTAATGGCGAGACAAGTGAATTTCAGCACGTGGCGAGGTGAGAAATAATAGCTTTATGAAAAGTAAGTCATACCTACAAACAAATCAATTATGTAATAGTTTATCGTAATACCTAAACATAAGAACCTCTTGAGTGCTTTAAACGATTTCTGTTAACAATATTGAAAATGAACTTATTTTGACGTCTTATCTTCTTCTTATTGTGATTTACGGTATTTTGAAACAAAGAAGAGAATTTAAGAACAATTGTGAGGAAGATATATATTTTGATATATATACATGCATGACGCAAATCAGAAATTGATATATAATTATGTAATTATGTGACAACGATTTTAACATGAGATGATTTAATATATTCGTCTCCAAAATTTAAGAGTATCTTTTTCTGAAGAATCGCAATGACCTAGTGGGCGTCGCATGCTCTTTAGAACCGTCCATTGTTGAAGATGCACTAACTTAAATGAGCCACGCAGGCTCTTCAGACTGAAAGCCTCTATAGTTAAATTCCGTCAGTATTTGTTCCAGGGTGTTTCCACAGAAGGCATGTATCATCCACGAATGTGAAAAAGTTGAATGACAAGGTCAACTTGTATATGCTTGATCATAATGATTGTACATACCACAAATGATATTCGAACAATGCAAAATTGAACAAGATTAATTTAGTGCATCCATATATCAAATGCACATAGTCTCACGCACTTTATTACATACATATTTCTATACGAGTATGCATCGTTCATGCGTAAGTGACAATCATCTACCGTTTCAATCAGAGTTGTAATGATAAAGCACTTTTATATGTCTTACAAACGCTAGAGTGATGTGGACCTTTGCACGTTTACGTCATAATATATTTTGTGAAATTCAAAAATCAATATTTGTTTGACCTTACTAATCGCTGTTGAAATAGCTTGAATTATTTAAATTTTATAAGAGGCCAAATTTGCAAATAGAATTTAAAACACCAAACCCCACTGAGAACGGGAGCATTAACAAATACCCTCTTATTGTAAAGGTCAAACTTACTCAAAGATTTTCGATGTTTCTGTCAATCAAAGGTTAAAGTGGGAGTTACAGACTTCTGACCTTTTATTTGTATAGTTTTAAAGTATGTCAATGGACCAATGTAAAACATGGCTTTGTATATCTCCGAACAAGGGTATCTAAAACAGTGTATTTCAAAGAATGTTTATTTAACCCATGTTATAAGAGTTAAACTCCCATACTCTACCTCCGTAGGTCTATGCGAAGTACGGTGTTTAAAAAATAAAATCAAATATACTTAAGGGTTATTAAGTGTAGACATCTGGGAAGTTCTAAAGTCCAATACAAAATAAGTCCAAACTATAGTTGGTTGAATGCACTCCAATCGGTTGATATTTTTTGCATTAACAGTAGTGTTTTCTCATCCTTCTTATATTACCAAGGTTCATTAATTCACATAAATACGATTTATTTATACACGGAGACTCTCATAAATTAATTAAATCGATATGATTTTGAAAAGATGGTAACTATTTCATTGCTTTTAAATCGTATAAAGAAGACGTCAAATGAAATATGATTTGCCCTTCAAATTTATAACATGTACTCGTAATAATGACTATGGTTTTATAAACATCTTCAAATAAGACAGAAGATGGCCTAGAGACGATAGAATGGTATAATAACCAGCTATCGTTTAACTCGAAAATGTAAGTAGGAGAGATCGATTACGGGGAGGGCCTGAATTATTCGGGTTACCTATCCTTTCCTTCTATAGACTAACAGGACCCCTGTTGTTTTCATTTATAACTTACCTTCGGTACAGAGATAGAGATGAACTGGCGGACCAGTTTAACTATAATAGATGTTCTCAGCCTGTTTATAAACTATAATATTTTCTGAGAACCTTATTATGGAAAATAAGAAGTTGAGGTATGATTGCCAATCAGACAACTCTTCACAAGAGACCAAAATGGTACAAAATTAACAACTGCAGGTCACCATCAAAATGAGCAAAGTCGAATAGTCAGCTATAAAAGGCCCCGATATCACAAATGCAAAACAATTCAAACGATAAAACTAAGAGCCTAATTTATGTACAAACAACAAATTAACGAAAAATATGTAACACAGCCACAAACGACAACCACTGAAATACAGGCTCCTGACTAGGAACAAGCCGATACATACAACCCTTTGAATACTCCTTTTTCGCACAGAAGTTATTGTGATGAAATAATAATATGTAACTGTAAAATTTATGAGAAAGAGAATAAATATGTATACAATGCTTGATCTTTGACTTACATGAAAAATTGTCTTCACGAAAATATCATTATATTTTATGTTCTTGTTTTATGTAATTGATTAATATGTCCAGTTGTACATTTAAGTTTTGTCACGAATATTAAAGGGAAATATTGAACGTAGTAAAAGATAAATTCCCCATACCGGAAGTGCTAAACTAAAAAACGAGGATGATTTTGCTAATATCCGTAATTGAATCTTAAATGATTAATTTGTTACTAAGCTATTACTTAGATATGCATGTTAAATGTCATATTTGTTTTAATTGCAGTGGATATAGAATTAAATCTATAAATAGCTATACGCAACATCTTCAAATTATTTATCTAAATATAGTTTTTTTCCAAGTAAGATTATTTACATATTCGGCGAAGTCAAATTCTAGACTATAGTCTGGACCAGTATGAACCGGCTATCGCATGGTTAAAAGAAGTAATCGGGTGATGTTGTGGTAAACATTAGTGATGGGTGATCGTGTGGTAAAAAGAAGTGATCGGGCGGTTGTGTGGTAAAAAGTAGTGATGGGGTGATCGCATGGTAAAAAAAGTGATCGGGCGATGGTGTGGTAAAAAGTAGTAATGGGTGATCGTGTGGTAAAAAGAAGTGATCGGGCGATGGTGTGGTGAAAAGTGGTGACAGATAGGGTGATAGTATGATATATAGAAGTGATCGGGCCATCGTAAAGCTATGGTTAAAAGTAGTGATCGAGCGATCGTATGGTAAAATTGAAAATAAATAATCAGAAATCGATACTGTTTTTTGCTGTTTTTATTTAAAAATCCATTAATTCTGTGTAAGCCATTTGAATACCCGATCAGGCCAAGTTAAAGGAAACATTTTAGTAACCTGTATGTACTTATGGTCTTGACCTTTCAAATTGAATAAAGCAATTGATCACGTGACATAAATTGTATGTCTAGATTATTCGAGTTAGATAATGACCAGTCTGTACCAAGTGTCATTTGTGTTTAATTTGCAATGTCATCAGACATATTTACTGAATAAATACTCCATAAGATATCAAAATATTCCATATTAAGGACAGCATGACGACAAGTTTCCTTAAAGATTGACAAATCATGTTTGTTAACATGGCACACGACACTAATGAAATGCAGACCACAAATCAATGCGGTTGTTTCCGCTACTGAAATAAGTCGACAAACGACACCATTTCCCGCCAAATTGCTAATTAGCAGACTGGCACGCGAAGTGCTATGTCGATTAAATATTAATTGCTTATTATGTGGTATTTACGCTTAATGACAGTATCGTATGTTACTTTAATTATGATAAATGTCATTACTGAATGTTTTGTTGTTGTAATAACATATGAAGGTGAAAAGAAGAGACGTTGATGCCTTCGAATTGTTTGAACGATTCACCTTCTGTTATAAGAGAGATCAAACGTGATTAAGAAATTTGAAAGAGCTTGAAATTTACATGTCTATCATTCCTACTTATTAGTAAATTATATTTTTGTTTTAATAAACATATAATTAAGGTATGGATAAATCTTAATATTGAAATACGACCAAGCTTTCCGGAACCGTATCACACAACAACTGTCTGATGTGTCCAAAGGTGTATGTTGCAAGACTAATTTTCTGTCCCTATCCAACATATTCCCTTTTCAGTGGTATATCAGATTTCCCTTTTGTTTTCCGGATTGGTAACTTGTTCTCGTCCTGAACATATATAAAATATTTGCCACTGTATGGGCGTAAAAGCAAATAACAATCAATCCGTCATATGTTATAAATTTTGCGGTCATAAAAATTTCGAGCACGATTATTGTACTCAAGATTCAGAAATCAACCAATCAAGATGTGGTGTTTCCAGCACACATCTTGTAGAGTACTGAGTAAAGTTTTTTAACCAAGACCCCTGTCTTAGCTATTTCTACCATGAAACAAGCACGTTTTTCGTAAGTGATAGTTATAACGCGTCTTTTCCTGGTCAACCAGAGGAACTGTCAGAACTCTATATTTAATTCACATGTGTGTTGCATTTTATCAGTGCACAATATGTATGTATATATTATAGATAACTAAAACGGGCGAGGCGTTGGGAAAATAATTATCCTTAATTGGCACTTGTCATTGCTTCAAGGTGGTTACGTTCATTCATTAAAATGACATTTTGTTTTTGTTATATGAATAACCATTCAAGGTTATAAACGAAAACGAATTAAGTGCATTGATAAAAATACAATTACAACCAGTGTCACTGCATCCACGTTAACAGGTTCATACACATTTCTTATTTACAACATAATTTTATTTTTTCACGGAAAGTAGCAAACGAGAGGCAACATATAACAAATGTACATTGCAACTCGTAAGGGAGCTACCATTTGATTTTTATGGGGGGGGGGGGGGGGGGGAATTTGAAAAAAAAGGCAGGACAGGAGTTTTGAGTAAAAAAAAAAGGCAGGATGAGACAATTGCCAAAAAAAAGTCAGGACGACAATTTAGGTAAAAAAAAGTCAGGATAAACTAATAAAAAAAAGGCAGGACCGAATAGAGTGAAAAATAAAAAGGCAGGACAGAGATTACAAATAAAAAAAAAATGCAGGACAACATTTTTCATCCTAGCCCCCCCCCCCTCCATAAAAATCAAATGGTAGCTCCCTAAGTCGAAAACAAATTACTAGTAACAGCGCATGGCAAAAAAACAAAAAAAAAAGATCAAAAGCTAAGACAAAGAACAGTGAACAAAACACAATATATAACACGGAAGTGAAGAACACAAACACTTCAAAACCGGGGGGTAATGTCAGGTTGCTCCTGAAGGATAATCAGCCCCTGTTACACACGTGGCACCCGTCGTGTCATTCTCGACTCTTGAGTTTGAATGTCAGTTGGTATCATTCGCCTCTCTTTTTCCAAAACTGACATGTTATTCATGTGGCTGTCCCAAATCAGGAACCTGTAATTCAGTGGTTGTCGTTTGTTTACATATTTGTTTTTCGCTTCTTTTTTTTTTTTGTACATAAATAATGCTGTACGTTTTTTCGTTTGAATTGTTATACTTTGTCATTTCGAGGCTTTTATAGCTGACCTTGCTCATTGTTAAAGACCGTACGGTGACCTATAGTTGTTAATTGCTGTGTCATTTTGGTCTCTTGTGGAGAGTTGTCTCATTGGTAATTATACCACATCTTTTTTTTTATATATTTTTTATATTATTTTATAATTATTGGGATGTTACATCATCAAACGAAAACGAAACACTGTATTATAATGATAATTATTATACTACTAATAAAAATGAAATTATAACGAATGAGCCGATTTGGTTGATTCTATCTCATGTTAAATTGCGAATAATCACGTTCAATCCTTTTCGTCAGACCACCGTTTAAGCCGGATTGTATCAAAAACATATTTTCATGCTTCATTAAGCCATAGATCAAAATCATTTTTAGTTTGAAAAATTTATACTACTGTGAAGTTTCACACTATCAAGCATGGTAAGGATTGCAATAATAAAGAAATATACAACCAACAAATTATATTACAATACACATACCGTTATTATTTAAAAAAGATGGTTATAGTCAAAATGATTAATAAACAGAATTAACAAGGGTGGCTGACATCCGTTTTGTTAGGTACATTTGTGTATTTGAATATAAAAATGTCAAAATTTTACAAGAAGCTTGAAATAAATAAAATGAAACATTTTCATGGTGGCGTTTATTTGGGTCAAGTTTGGCCAATGATAGTAACTTACATCCATGATTTACGATAAAAAAAAATATACTGCTCTTTTATGACAACAAGACAGAACCTTTCTTCCGTGAAGGGAACATTAACATATACTTTAATATACTTCATGTAGATGATCAAAATGCTCGATGTGGAACGGTTGTTTTAAGAGCGAATAGTTATCGATATAAATGGTTTTGCATGGATCTTCTTGAAAGTTCATGAAAAAAAATCTGTTTCCAAATAAATAGTTAAAATTGAGAATGAAAATGGAAAATGTGTCAAAGAGACAACAACCCGACCATAGAGAAGACAACAGCAGAAGGTCACCAACAGGTCTTCAATGCAGCGAGAAATTCCCGCACACGGATGTGTCCTTCAGCTGGTCGCCCTAAACAAATATATATAATTATTCATTTTCAGATCGACTAAGTATGAAAAGGAGAGGTAAATGTTCACTGTATTTTGTCGGGCAAAGAATGACACTTATTTGTAAAACGATTTTGTTCCATCTTACTTATATAGATAAGTAATTGAGAATGGAATATAGGAACGTACAAGTCAAAGAGATAACAACCAGCACAAATAGAAAAACAGCCATAGGGCACCAACGGGGTTTCAGCACAGGGAGAAAATACCGCACCCGCAGGCCGGCATCAGCTGACCCCTAAACAAAAAATGTATACTACATTGTAGTTCGGTGAAAATAATCGACCAAGGGCATATGAGAACACGAAATGGAATGTGATCCCTATATTCCATAGGTTATCATGTATCATATACAAATAAGAAGATATGATATTGCCAATGAGTATAAATCTCCAACAGGGACCAAATGATAGAAGTTAGCAACTATAGATCCCCATACGGCCTTCAAC